>NC_056735.1:1848851653-1849026653 GCF_019279795.1 Protopterus annectens
GTAAGAAAGCTTGCATAACTCAGTACAGTTCTAGTTTTCAAAATACTTTTGTGAATTATATATTTGTACTGAGGTTTGGTACAAAATAAAACTGTTCATAGAACACATTCTCTGCTCATTTGTCAAAAAATATAAAGTAATTTTGTTTTGTTTCATACGCCCAAAACGGAAGTATCTTTGGGATTTAGCAGCACTTGAGAAGATGGTGAGCAGCACATGATACAAACATTTGAGAAGAAATCATCACCAGTGTTATTATTGGATATATTTCTTAAGATCTTGCTGTACCCTGGCTGATACAAAGTTAATACAGATAACCAGTATACAATAGCAGCTGCTGAGTGCGTATGGCAAGCACATGTAGTTGTTACTAAATATATAAAATTGCTGAAAAGAGGCAGGCTACAATTTGGTGGCCACCCTGGTGCAATGGCTAGTGTTGCCGCCTCACAGCAAGAGGTTCTCTGGTTCGATCCTTGGCTGGGGTGCCTTCTATGCGGAGTCTGCATGTCCTCCCTGTGGTCGCGTGGGTTTCCTCAGGGTGCTCCGGTTTCCTCCCACATCCTAAAGACATGCTGTAGGTGGTGGATTGGATACTCTCAATTGGCCCTAGGCATGAGTGCGTGCATGTATGTGCCTTCAGTGGACGGTTGGGCACTGGGCTGGCAACACAACACAGTAAAAAACTCCACTGCCAATCATGAGTGGACAGGTGATCTACTGTGGTGACCCCTAACTGGGAAAAGCTGGAAGAAGAAGGCAGGCTAGAATTATTTAAAGCTGTAAGGGGGCATTTAGTACTGCACAATCTACTGTTGATGTATGACATCTACTATTACAATGACTACTGTTCTATGAGTGCATATGTCACTTCAACCTTACTTTTTGTGTTTTCTTCAAAAAGCTAAAGTAGAATGTCATGCTGCCACAGGGGAGCACATACTGAGTGTTATTCACTTTTAATTATGACTACAAGAGGGGTTTTTTGCCACTATAGTGGTTTATTACCTATAGTAAAATACACCATTTCTCTGTTGCCTTGTTGACTTGTAATAGGAGCTTTCACCATCACAAATGGTACTAAGGCATCTTTCTAAGTCCAATGTTTGTTAATATATCCCTTACTGATTGGTTATTATATAGTGCACAACAATTTGATCTAATATGTTGAAACATAAGAGTATTAAACCATTCAAGCAGCACACTCAGCAACATCAGATTCTAATGGGTTCCACAAGGGCTCACTCAATATCTCATCTTTGTCAGTAGCTACAACTTTCTCAGTTAACACTCTGTGTAGGTAACCTTGATATTTAATGGTACAAGCTTTGATGTTTAGCACTATGGTATCTCTAATTGGTGGGATGAAAAAAGATTAAACTATAATGTTCTGTTCCACATGTCGAAACAGAAACTACAGTTTTGTAAGTTGAATTTACCATAACAGTAGAAGTTCGAATGATCACTGCTGCAGTAGCCTTAGATATGTGGGTTACATCCTGCCAAGGATATAACAGATGGCTTCCAAAGCTTCAGGCACCTTCCACAAACCCAAACTGTCAAGAAATTCAAGCTGAGATGACTAAAAGACAGGTTTGTTCACAAAGCCCTTCAGAGCTTTCCTGCCAGCTGAGAAAGGGAGGCTGAGCCCTGAAAGGATAATGCTGGATGCAACAAAATATAATTGTCCACAGTCTGGCATATAAAAAACACACCAAAAAACAAGGGTGATGGAGTGAGGAAGTGGCTATCGCAGCAGTGATCACTGAAACATCTACTGCTATGGCAAGTTCAACTTATACAACTGTACTTTGATCATTATACTAATCAGTGCTGGCAGCAGCCTTAGCTATATGGTAGATTACTTTAGCTAACTACATTTGGGAGGTGTAAGGAGAAGAGTCCAGGAGCCCCAGGAGAATGGTCCTAGAAAAGCTTGATCTAGACTTAGAGAAGGAATCAAACTCACAGTGCTTTGTAGACGTATGTACAGGGGACCAAGTAACAGCTTCTAGAATACTTCTAGAATCAAACCTTTTCCAAAAAGTCATACAGGAAACCAATAACCTGGTAGAGTGGGCCTTGACCCTGCCTGGAATAGTTTTGCTATGATGAGTATAACAAAAGGTAATAGCCTTAGGAAACCATTTGGAAATTGTCTGTTTTGACACAGGTGGTTCCTTCTTCTTACCTTTACAAGAAATGAACAACTGATCTGAAGAGCTAAAAGATTTAGTTCTGCCAAGATAGTACCAGAGTTGTCTGTGGACATCCAAGATATGGACTATCCTTTCTTCCTAGCTTTTAGGTTCAGGAAGGAAAATGAGACAGATAGTTTGGCTTAAAGTAAACTCGGACACCAAGAAGTATTACTTCTCAAGGAAACCCTTTCCCTATGGAAAGTGAGATGGGATTAAGTCACCATAAGAGCTTGCAATTCAGACACCCTTCTTGCAAAGGTCAGAGAAATCAGTAAAACTGTTTTCCATTTTAAGAACCTCAAGTCAGCCATATTAGCTAGTTCAAATGGAGTAGGAGTTAGCTTCTCTCACACAAAATTAATATCCCAAGCAGGGAACACCAGTTTTCTTGGAGGCCTCTTATGCAAAACCTCATCCAAGAATGCTTTGGCATGAGACTGCATTGAAAGAAGAGGATCCATGGGCAGACATGCTGAAATGACAGAAAAATGAACTTTGAAAGAGGAATAACAAAGGCCATAGGATAGTAACTCACACAAATAGTGTGAAACCAGAGAACAACTAGCCCTGAATGGGTGCTATGTTGTTGTCACCAACTAAAAAACTTTTCCATTTGTTAATGTATGGTTTTCTAGTAGTAGGCTTTTTTGCCTCCAGTAGTACCCGCTGCATGTTCTCAGTAAACAGGTGCTTTAATAGAAATAAGACCCTAACATCCAGGCAGCCAATTGAAGATAATTTAAGTTAGGGTGTATCAAACACCCATGTTTTTGTATGAGTAGATCCAGTCTGTGAGGAAGCTTGTGTTAACTGCCCCTGGCCATTTCCAAAAGAAGGGAAAATTATGGTTGCCTGGGCCAGAAGAGAGACACCACAGCACTTAAGAAAGATTCCTTCTGAATCTTCAGAAGTACCCTAGATATTAGTGGAAAGGGTGGAAAAGCATACAGCAGCATACCTGTCCAAGGAAAAGAAAAGGCATCCATCTTCCAGGCCTTCTTGCATAGGTTTCTGTAAGAGAATCTTGCATATTGATTGTTCAGAAAGGAGGCAAAGAGGTCTACTTGAGGAACTCACCACAGATGAATCAAATCTTGGAAGACACCCTGATCTAGTTTCCATTTGTGGTGGATTGCCTTAGTCCTGCTCAGTTTGTTTGCCACACAGTTTTGCTCTGATGAAATGTAGGATGCCTGTAAAGCATGATTGTGCTATGAAGCTATATTCCAAGCCAAAATGGCTAGTCTGCAAAGTGGGTATGACACAGTTCCCCCTTGCTTGTTGATGTACCACATGACCGGTATTGTCTGTAACCACTTATATGCTTGCAACTTTTCTCAATGTCCCACACCCTCTGCACTTTTATCCCTCCTGAAACTACTCCCCAAGCAAAGGCTGATGCATCTGTGGTGACTACTTTGGAGCAGGGAGGGAGATAGAAGGGGAGACCTGGATTTAAGGATATCTGTTGTCTCTGCCAAAAAACTTCACTTCTGACAAACTCCAGCACTGGAATTTGAAAACATAAAGGTTGTTGATGCTGAGACCTAAGAGATTTCAGATACCACTGTATCCTTCTCATGTGAAGTCTAGCCCAGGGCATCATTTAAAATATTAGATGGCATGATATTAAAATATCCTGAGGTGTTCCCTTGCAGTGACCAAAGTCTGAGTGGAAAATCTTAGAAATAAATCTAAACAAAGATCTACATTTTTTCTGTGGAAGAAAGGCTCTTTGAACTGATGTATCTAGTTGATATCACAGGAACACAAAAGGCTATGCAAAGATAAAAAGTCCTCTAAATATGAAAAATGTGGATACCCTGTAGCCTGTAATGAGCTATAACTGGAGGCAGACACTTTGTGAACACTCTTCGTGCAGTGAATAGCCCAAAGGTTAAACAGAGAACTGATAATGTGATCCAGACACACACAAAGCCTTAAGAAATGTATGAAATCTGGATGAATGGGGATGTGATGATAAGCATCCTTTAAGTCAAGTATTACCAGGAAACTTAAAAGAGGAAGAAGAGGTAACAGATTGTGAAGTGACATTTTCCCTCTCCCAGAAACAATGAGTGGCTCTCCCTTGCCCACTGAAGGGACTCTAAGAACCACAGAGGATGTGGCTAACCCCCGCTCCATAGTGGCTGTAGGTGTAAGATGACTGGTCTGAGGTACAACAAATGGCCACAGCAGAGTCACTTACCTGCAGATGAAGCAAATTGCTAGCCTGCTCCGGTGTCAAAGACTATTTGCTTATTTTTTTTCTTTTTGTGGCTGGAAGAAGGGCCGGCCATGGGACTTGCAGTCTGCTCTATGCTCAAGCTGCGAGTTGTGACTGTTCCCCAGGGAAGTCAAGCAGCAATTGCCAGTAAACACTACCAGTCCAGAAAAGCTACTTTTGTGACAGAAAAAAACACAGTAAAAAGCATTTTAAAACACTATGCCAGCCCCACAAAAGAAAAATAAACAGAATTTCTCCACAAAAAGAAATGTTTTTAGCTAATTCAAATTACTCTAAGACTGACGGGGAAAAAACAAGTTTGCCATTTAAAAGTGCATTACAGTCTCGAGACAGTCCATTAAAACAAAACACTCCTAGCTTTAAAATAACTTTCCTGAAGAAGAAAGTAATAAAACATCAACAAAATTAAGAAAATGGAATTTTTTTCCTCAAAGGGAACTTATCTGCCCAGCAAAGGAAAGTGCAAGCCGACCATTGATCCTCAGCAGCCTCAGAGATCGTAAGTTCAAAGACAGCATTTTAGGCCGATTAACCAGCAAGAAATGCTGATTCCTCCAAATATGGTATGTAGGCCTTTCTACCAGCCCATGTATCTTAATTTTTCATAAAAGTTTCCAAACTCTTAGATTTAACGTTAAATGGGATGTCATTCCATAGTGCTGTAATTCTAATAGAAATATACTGAGACCTCATCATAGAATTGCAATTTTCATTATAAACTGCATATTGTTATGCTTATGTATTTTAATGTAAGTATTAAGCTCTAAATTTAACATGATTTACAGAACTGGATCATAAAAAAAGTATGCTAAGATTAATTTAGCCAGCACAGACCTATAAAAGACAGTAAATGATTTTACTGCGGTGGTGGTACTGCGGTAGCGCTGTCGCCTCACAGTAAGACGTTGTCCCGTTCGATTCTCAGCTCGAGCGTCTTCTGTCTGGAGATATGCATGTTTGGGCATACCTTCGTTGAAGGTTGTGCATCAGGGCTGGCAACTCGGCACGTAAAAATCTACTGCCAATCATTAGCGGACCGGAGTTCCTCTGTGGCGACCCCTAACCGGGAAAAGCCAAAAGACGCAACAACATTGTGATCCATATCCCATGTTCTTAAGCTATGTCATTTTTTTTTTTTTTTTGTAAATTTCCTCTGAACTCTCTCCAGCCTTCTCAGCTGTTCTCTTGTATAGGCACAGAAGGAATTATTATATTCCAGAAGAGGTCTGATATAAGTTTTGAATACTAGTGTTAATGCACTTCCATCCCTTGTTAATAGTTTTCTTAACAAATAGCCCATATGTTTAGTAGATCTGGCTACTATTAAATCTAAATGAGATTTAAATGAAAATTTTGAAGTAATCAGCATTCCTAAATCTTTATATTCCTTGACTTTCTTCAGTTGAGAAACCATCAAGTAAACAATTTGTTTAATGATTTTATTTGAAAAATACATAGCTTTGTTCTTGTATATACTAAATGATAATCTTATGTTCTTTGGTCAGTCGCTAACTAAGTTTAGATATTCACTTAGCTCATCTACATCAGAAGGCTTTTGTATTGTAAATCCAGTTTTAAAGTCATCCCTGTACTTTGATATACAGCATTTTTTGTTCTTAGGAAATGTTGATAACACCATATTAAACAAGGCAGGGCGTAGCACAGATCACTGAGGAATGCCGACCTTTACATCTAGATTAGAATGAACACTCTGAATCTTACACTCTGTTTTCTACCCAGAAAACAATTTCCAGTACACCTTGTAACTGTTTATTTTATGATTACTTAAATACTTCATAATAACCACATGTGGTAGGCTATCAAAAGCCTTGGATAAGTCCAAAAGTTTGAACCAGGAGACAAGCTCAGATCAAGAGCTTCTGTTATATAGTCATAAACATTAGCTAAGTTGCCCAGCATTCATTTCCTTTAGTGATACCATGCTGATCAAGATCTAGTGTATCTATACTATTCTCAGAATTAGTCAGAAGGACCAATAAGCATCTCTCAAAACACTTTCCAGTTAGTGAAGTTAAGCTAATTGGCCTGTAGTTTTTTAACTGGTCTCTCTTTCCTTTCTTATAAATAGTAGATACACACGATAGTTTCCATGATTCAGGGACCTTACCCTTTTCCAAAAGTTTATTAAATATTAAACTAATCTAGGTGTAAGTATACTTTTCATACTCCAGGCCCAGGCCCATGGATGTTATATATTTTAATTTTAAAAAAGGCAGCTAGTATGACTAAGTCAGATATGTTTGGACAAGAACCAGTCACTAAATTGTATTGCCAAAATCATGAATGGTAGTCAAACCAATGTTAGTGTAAAAAAATATTAAATCTTAAATCCCTTAGCTATCCCACTAAAGTCTCTAGTGGCTTAGTCATCAGTTAACAGTGTAAATACTGAACTGTCTATCTTGCCTAAGTTATTTATATATTTATAAAATTCTTTATTGTTTTTGCAATTGCAGACTGGCTTAGTTTCACATCAAGCCTTAACATCCTTGGTTTTATTTTTTTTAAATCTTACTGTTATTGTTAAGTATCTTCCTATTAATGTCAGTTGGAAATTTCACAAATGTTTTATAACTTCTCTTTTTATTCTTACATTGTTTTATTAAGGATTTATTTCACCAATAAGGAAACGATGACTTGTTCTCTCTTCTCCTTAAGGAATAAACAAAAGCCTGCAGATATACTTCAATAATTTGATATCCGTAGCAACTGTCTTAACTATGTGCCTGGGTTGACTAGTGATAATAAGATCCAGTGTGCTATTTCCTCTAGCATGAAACTTAACTAGTTGAGTCATCCCGTGAAAATGCAAAATATTAATAAATTCCTTGTCAAGGTGTGAGATGTTACTTAGTACAGTACAGTCAATTTTGGGGTAGTTAAAATCTCCAATAAGTAATATTTCATCCTTTTTTATCCGGAAAGTTGTCCAGATTCTTTAGGTATTGCCAGTGGGAAATACTGTCAGAACAGCATTCTGCGGCAGTAAAGCTCTGAAGGGCTTCACTCCCAAATGTGTCTTTTAGTCAGCTCAGCTCAAGCTGCTTGACAGTTTGGGTACATGGAAGGTGTCCTGAAGCTTTGGAAGTTGGCCGGCTGTTATATCTTTGGTAGGATTTAACCCATATAACTAAGGCTACTGCAGCAGTGATCAATACAACGAACATGAAATGATTTCCTGAGCATGGATAGTGGGGCAACATGCAGTATACAGTAGTAATCAATCTGTCAAGTCCTCTTAAGTACAGCTATAATGCTAATTAATCAATGAAAAAATAAGGTTGAATTTATTAACTTAGTACCCGTTTCTGCATGTTTCATACTGAAACAGTACAAGCAACGACTTTGTCCCTGGTTCAAACCGTAGAGTTCTGATTCAAAAGAGAGAGAGAGAGACTGATAAACTAAATCTTTGTTACAATAATGCAAATAAATTAATTAAACACTCCAACCAGTAATGCAAATATGAAATCAGAAATGATTAACAGCATACCAAACAAATACTAGACTAATATTAAAAGTACACTAAACTATATTACTGTAGTACCTGTTTAGTGTAGCTATCTAATGCCAATATGCCATTAACTATTAAACAGTAAATATAACATTAACTTAGAAATATCAGCAAGCATCTTGATGTGTTTTCTAGAGAAAAAAATGCATGGAGATTTATACATATTAAGTAGCTTTAATCCTGCATTCACAGCAACAAAGGAAGTTAAAAAGAATGTTATAATCCTTCCTGCCCTGAGTTATTTAATTAATTTTGCTATCTAAAATCATGAACAGAACTCCCTGTCCAGTGGCTTTATGATCCTATGTAATGGTATACCAAAATCACTAACTTACAGAGTGTCTTCCTTTTTTATCCATCTGTGCCCTAGGTTAGTGGTGATCTTCACTGCATGTCCCATGATACTGTTTCTCTTAACCTGGATACTTCCCTAATTTCTGAAGCAATGTCCCGATTACCTTAATGCACCTGCACGTTTCTTCCTCATTTCAGTATTTAACAGACTGTATTGCTGTATTGTTAACAGGGCTGTATTTTCAGGAACTAATTCAGGATATATGTTACATACATATTTCCCCATGGTTCCGTATGCCTTCCTCTATACATCACCTGTCAGTTTACATTAATTGAGCACCATGCTACATTGACCCTATATCCCTTCCGTTGTGGGCATAAGGTAATAGCCTGACATTTTTTTTCACAGTTCTCACTATTGGCAAAATGATGTAAGACTTCTTAGAGGTCCCCTTACTACTTTTATTTTACAGTTATACAACACATCCTACCTAAAATAACATTGCTGTGTCTCTGATATAATGAACAGGCAAAAATCACTGATCATGCGAACTCGCACAGTTATCCAGCATATGAACAGAAAAGAAGAGGTCATGGGTAAGGATTTACCTGAACTAGCGGGACTCTACATCTGACAGGGTCTGTCACCTGCTTATGTCAGAAATGTGTTAAACCAGACGACCAGTGGAAAAGTATAATTTAAGAGCTCTCCAAACATTTTGGAAGACACATGACTCTTGATCCAAAAACTGTGCTATTACAAAATTCTGTGTTAGTCCAGCTTGTTTTAAATTATACAAAATGCTTGTTTATCTTGTTTAATTGTAAACTTAATTAGTTCAGCAATGCAGTTTATCAATGCTGACTCAATACCTATGCAGCTGCCATGATATACCATATGAGGGAAATATTGTTTCCATATGATTAGGTCACTTTAGAGTTGTTTATATTAAAGGGGTTCAGGAGTCTCCCCTTCCATGTAAGATGTGTAGGATGTATCCCCACATCCCATTGAAGGTAGTAGTGTTTTCTATTGTTAGGCAACATTTCATAGGCTCATAGTTTTATACTATGCTAATGATTACCAGTGTCTTTACAAGTCTAACCATGCAACCTAACCCAGTTTTGCCCCAGAGTTCCTTGGACATCTATATAGTGGGGTATATTAGTAAAGAGGGAGCTAAGGGTTATGTGGAGGGGTATGTTAGTCAGGGATTAGTTTATCTACTGTCTACCTCCGTCTGTCAGACATGGGGACCAGACTAGGGGTGAATTTGTGATTTCTCACCCAATGATCAAAGTTTCTTTTGTTAGGGTCAGGGATAAACTCAGCTTCAAGTAGATGGAGAGCAAATTCTGTTGCACAGGGATCCTTTAAGACACATCAGTCCCTCCAGCAGGTGTTATTTATGTTACAGACAAAATCCAGGTCCTTAGCTCTAGTGTTTCTGGTGCTGTTTGTCTTGCAGATGTACAAGAAATCCATCAGAGCTGAATCTGAGGATGCTGTATGTGCTGAAATAGATTGCCTCTCAATAACCTGTAACCTGTAGGAGACTGAGTACAGAGATAGGACCCTAAGGTGAACAGTGAAGGATAGGGTGCTCATACCCTGGATTCTCCTGGTGAGGAACATTTCAGGGCATTCCAACTGTTGCAAGTGCCTGGTTAAGTACATGCCAAAGGGGCATTGTACTCATTGATGGGTATGATAAGGGCTGAATAGAGTGGTACTATTACTTATTTGGACCTGGATGCCATACCCTTGCTTATGGGCTGGGCAACATAGAATGATTTTCTTACTCTCTTGGCTACATGTTGGTCAGATGCTAAATTACTGTCTATATAGCTTCCCAGATCCTAACTACAGGGTTAACTCTTAGGAATATTTTATTAATAAAGTCATTAGCTTGAATGGATGATTTCCCAAGGAGCACTATAATGCATTTCTTTGCACTGAGTTTTAATCCATGGCTTTTGCGCCAGTCATTTGTTTGTGTTAGACCCTCTTGTAGGATGTTGGTATCATTGGAGGAATCTGTGATTGCTCACAATTTACAGTCATCTGTGAACTTGGTAAATCAGAGGCCTTTGACATTAGACTTGTCTTCCAAGAAGTAGATGCCAAACAGAAGCGAACCCAACATGCAGCCCTGGGTCACTCCACTGGTGACCTGTCTCTTGGTGGAGGTTGCCTCACCGATCCTGACTTCTTGGGCCCTATTTGTGAGCCAGCTGGCAATCCAATGAGTTATGTAGGGATTCATGCCTAGTGCTTAGAGCATGTCAATAATACCTGAGTGCAGTATTATATAAAATGCCTTGACCAGGTCAAGGTAGGCAGTATGCACCATTTTCCTTTCATCTATAGCCATGGTGACCCTCTTGAAGAAGTCTACCAGGTTAAGTAGGCAAGACCTTCCCTTAACAAAGCCAAACTGGGATGTATCCAGTCTGTAGCTTGCCAATGTCCTTGTTAATCACTTCTATGATAATTCATTCCATGGCTTTGCATATTAGACTTCTCAGACTGATGGTTCAGTTGATACTCCACCCTTATGAAGAAGGATGATGGATGTGGCCCACCATTCATTTGTCATGTAACATGTTTTGAGGCTGTAGTTAAACAGAGTCTCATGTGGTCCTGCTAGGTCATATTTTAAGCTATTTAGCAGGCACCTGTGTATATTGTCGAGGCCCACTGCAGCACTGTTTCTGGCCTTAGTGAGTGCCTCTAGGACCTGCTCCATGTTGATAGTTGAGGGATATACTAGAAGGGATTTCACATGGAGTAGTGTGGGGGGGGAGATAGATTTGCTATGTCACCCTGGTCAGTGAAGGTTGCTCCATTTACCATCAGTTCAACACACACTGATGAGTATGACCTTTAAGGTTCCTGACATAACTAAAGAAGGCTTTGTGATTGCCCTTAGCCTGGGAGGCTATACTGACTTCTTAATTAGCCTTGTTGGACTGTATTAGACCTCCTAGTTTCTTGTTTAGTTGAATCAGAGAGCTCTTGTCTCTGTGAGAGTTGCTCTTTCTAATTTTGGACATGACTTTTTTCTTTTGTTATATAACCTGTTAAGATAAGGATTCCATCAGTATGGTTTATTTTTGGTGTTAGATCTGGACTTACTCTTGGTAGGTATGGCAGCCTCAATGCAGCCATTTACATGCTTGTATAAGGTTTCTGTAAATAATTCTGCATAGGCAGCTGTGTTCTCAGGGTTTGGGGAGCTATGAACTTTGACAAACTGTCGCTTAATAGGATGTAGTTTGCTTTAGTATAGTTCCTAACTGTTGCAGTTTTAGTTGCGTTTTCCAGGTTGATTTTTATTTTGAGGGAGACAGCTTTGTGGTCCAACATCACCAATGAGGATGTGACATGGGGAGGGAAGCATGCAGCTCTCTCCCATGTTGGTGCATACTAGGTCCAGTATGTTTGATCCTCTGGTAAGAGACTGCACTATCTGGTCCAGGGCATTTGTGTTAATAAAGTCCAGGAAACACTGTGCCTGTGAGTTAGAGGCACTCTACAGAGGGGTTGTTAAAACCTCCAATCAATAGGATATTTGGTTGGATAGTGAGCACCTCTAAAAGGTTTAGGTAAGAGTTACGAGCTTTGTGGGCCACAGAATGTGACCGGTAGCTGGCCAGGACATAGTTGGGAACCTTGTTATGGAAACTTGGACATAGATGAACTCCAGGGCATCATCTTGTTTAACAAACCTAGAGTGGTAATTACTGCTAATGTAGATCAAGACACCTCCTTCTTTAGCCCCTGTCTGTGCTGCTGTAGCCTTCTACTGCCAGAGTACTTTCTGTGGATTTAAATCATGTCTCGGTAACAGCACAGATGCCTACATTCTCCAAAGTGAGGAAAGCTTGCAGGGCGTGGATTTTTTTGTTTGCCTCCTAGCATTGAGGAGTAACACCTTAAGGTTTCTTTGAGTATTTTTTTTTGGGGGGGGGCTGTATTGGTAGTTTTGTCATTTCGATATTGACTGAAAAGCAACCAACAGCATTTCCTACTCTGTTTCAGTCATTGTATGTAGGTCAATCCAGGAATCCCACATTCTACCTCTCTAGAAAAAATCACACATTATCACTTAGCATAAATAAAAAAATTCAGCAGACATTGCTAACTTTAGAAATATAGCAATCTTATCCCCCTGCTCCAAAATACTTGAAAAATATATTCACAAATCTCCGACAGGAAGAACTTCTATTCCCCACACAACATAGCTTCCATCTTTCCCACAGTACTAACACTGCCCTTCTAACCTATACAGATACTGAAAATAAAGCTAAAGATAATGACAAACTAGTCTCCTTCCTTATTTCTAGACTCTCTCAGCCCACTCTTCTATGGTTCAAATGCTGCATGTCCAATAGGTATCAGTCAGTAAAATGGCAGTCCACCCTCCCTCCATGCCACACAGTAACCACCAAAGTACCACAAGGCAATATCCTTGGTCCCCTCCTATTTAACATTCTCGCCAACATCTTCTACACATCCATACAACGCACCTTCCTAATACAGTATACAGATGGCTCCATGCTCATTTGCACATCTGACAATGTGAAACATCTCAAAAAAATTATTCAGAAAGTTTAACAGCAACTCAGACATGGGTTTGTACCTCACAACTCATGCTCAACCCTAAAAAATACTACTTTCCCCCAGTCCCTCTCAGGTGAAAAAAAAATTTAAAGTCCTTTCTCTTGATAGTACAACCATTGAAGCTAACTCCCATAGTAAATTATTAGGGATGATAATCTTAAATTCAACCTGCATATAAAAAATTGGATAAGGAAAAACTCATCAAAAACTAGGGGTGCTTTATAGAGCCAAAAATATTTCTCACCAATGCAAATTAAGCTACACTTGCCACTACTGATCTCCTCCCCACACTTCTTTACGGTGCTCCCATCCTTACTAACCTTCAGGCATCACAAAAATCAAAACTTGAACAACATTATAACAAAGCTGCTAAATCTGCAGCAAATATCCCTTCCAGAACCTACAACTGTACAGGACTAAAAAGCCTAAATTGATTAGAACCACTCCATTAACTAACACAGAGGCAGTTTTTTACCACCTGTAAAATTATCCAGAATCCATCTGCTTGTCCAGTACTAAATAGCATTCTACACAACTACGTTCCAAGTCAGTCATTATAATCCAATGACCAAAATCTCCTGTAAGTCCAGAAACCTATTGTACAATGTTGCTAAGGCCAGAAACTCCTTGTCTCTTTCTATCAGGCCAATACCCTCTCTGTCATCCTTCAAAACCATTCTGAATGACTTTCTAGCCAAAAGCTGGCTCTGTTCTTGCTCATCACTAGGATAAACTATATCCCGAAATGTGGACAAATACATGCCCCATAGTCTCTCCAGATCGAGTTTTCTCGCCCCTATATTGTAGAGATAGTAAGAAAAACAGTAGGAGGCTCTGTCTGAGCAAAAACCTTAACCAGGCATTCCTAAAGTCCACCAGGAGCCCAGTCAGGGGGTAGGAGGGCAGGAAGTAATGAATGAATAAAGATCTACAACACAGATGGAACCTTATGGTAAGACATAACTTCTTTAACTGATGTTGTAAATCTTTATTCATTCCTTATTGATAGGACCGAGTCCCCAGCTACTTGAGTCCTGGGTGGCCCTAAGGAAGGATATTCCTGAGCACCATTGAATCAAAAGATGCTCATCCCCTGGAGGCCAAATCCAATTTGTAATGAGTGATAAAGGTATGAGGTCTTGCCCAAGTGGCTGCTGCACAGATATCATCCATAAAGGCTCTGGAATGAAAAGCCACAGAAGTAGCCATCGATCTAGTAGAATGAGCCTTTATTCTGGAAGGTAAAGATAGCTTATTCTGATGGTAGATAAAGGTAATGACATTTCTAAGCCAGGAGGATAGAGTCACTTTGGAGACAGGTTTACCCAATCTGGGTCCTGCAAAGGCCACAAGCAACTGATCTGTTTTCCTGATAGATTTAGTCCTGTCCAAATAACAATGAAGCTGCCTATGAATATCAAGGGTGTGCAAAAGATACTTCCCTCTGTTTGAATGCTGAGGGAAGAAAACTGGCAGATCAATAGATTGGTTAATGGAAAATCCAGAAATGACCTTGTGCAAGAAGGAAGGGTCAGTATGAAGGGACACTCTAGCCCTGTGAAAGTTCAAGTAAGGTTTCTTGACACTCAAGGCCTGCAACGCAGATACACTTCTCGCTGAGGTAAGTGCTACTAGAAGTAGAGTCTTCCGTGATAAAAATTTTATATCACAAGAATCAAAAGGCTCGAAAGGAGGGCTTCTTAATGATTGAAGTACCAAGGTCAAGTCCCACGGTTCTATGGGGGGGGGGGGCTTGACAGGAGGTTTAATGTGTAATACTCCTTTCAAAGAGGTTTGGCACAGATGGTGTGACATAGAAGAATTATCAAATCCATTATGAAAATTTGCGATAGCAGCTAAATGCACAGTGATTGTCAGTGCTGAGGCTCCTGCATGTAGAAGAGTCATCAGATATTGTAGGATCTTTTGAACAGGAATAGAGAAATGGTCTATGTTATGATCTTTGGCCCAAGTAGAGAACCTAGTCCATTTACTAGAATAAATTTTCCTGGTGGAAGATTTGTGGGAAGCCAGAAGAATCTCACGAATGGGAGATGAGATATCAGGCAGCCTGGCAATCATTGGAAGTGGAAGAACCAAGCTGTGAGCTTGAGGCTGTGGAGATTGGGGTGAATAAATCACTGAGGATGAGACAGCAGACCTTGAGACTGATCCAGGATCCACCGGCTGTGAATCAGATGAGGCCATAGGAAAGGAAACTAGACTAGACAGGGCCAATAAGGGGCAATGAGGATCACCTTGCTTCCCAACCTTTGAGCTTTCTGGAGGAACTTTGGGATGAAGGGAAAGGCATACAGTAGACCCGGGGGCCAATCGTGCATTACAGCATCCCTCAGTGATTCCCCCTGGGGGGGGGATCAGGGCAAAGTAGCTTCTGCATTTCTTGTTTAAAGGGGAAGCAAACAGATTGCAGCAAGGCCTGCCCTAGTAGCAGAATATCCGATCTGCTATTACAGGATTGAGGGACCACTCGTGAGGCATCAGGATGTTCTTGCTCAGATTGTCCGCAATAAGGTTGGAACTCCCGGGAATGTGTGTTGCTATAAGAAAATGGTTGGAAGCTATCGCCTAGTGCCAAATCCTCATGGCTTCCTGAGACAGGGGGTAAGACCTGGTTCTGCCTTGCTTGTTGATATACCAGATGACTGACATGTTGTCTGATTGAATTGCAATGATCCCAGAAGGGAGGCATGTATGGAACACTTGCAGTGCTAAGAGAACTGCCCTCAGTTCCAGGACATTTATGTGCAAATTGGCCTCCATGGGGGACCAGGTGCTTTGGACCATCTTTCCCTGGAAATGCCCCCCTACCCTAATAGGGAAGTGTCCGTGGTCACCATTGCCCTTGGCTGGGGGAGACAGAAGTGTCGACACCAGAGATTCAATTCTGGCTTCAGCCACCATAGCATTTCTTTCTTGCAAAGGTTTGTAAGACGTATCATGTGGTCAAGTGGGAGAGTTAAGATCGACCATTGTGAAGAAATGAGCCACTGTAGTATTCTCATGTGTAACCTTCCCAGTGATATTACAGTAATGGCAGCTGCCATGGAGCCTAAGAGTTGCAGTACAAGGCATGCTGGTACATAGGTCTGTGGAAGAAGGGCTTGGATTTGGTGTCTTATTTTCAAACGCCTGTGAGGAGGGAGGGAAGCTTGACAGGATGCTGTGTTGAAGACCGCACCAATGAATTCCAGTGTTTTTATTAGGAACATTCGAGATTTGTCCTTGATGATCATAATCCCCAAGCGGAGATCGAGGCCTTGTGTGTAAGAGAGGCTGCGGGTTAGAAGATTCCTGGTCGAGGTGGTAAGGAGCCTATCGTCTAGATACAGAAACACCTGGAATCCTTGTAGTCAAAGATGAGCTACTACAACTGCCATACATTTGGTGAACACTCAGGGGGGCTGTCGAGAAACCGAATGGCAGTGCCCTGAACTGGTAGTGATCGGCTCCCAGCCAGAAGTGTAGAAATCTCCGGGAGTGCTGATCCATCTTTATGTGGTAATATCTGTCCTGGAGGTCTATAGAGCACATCCAGTTGTCCTTCCCTAGACAGGGGAGAATGGACTGTACCGTGACCATCCGAAATTTTTGAGGTTTGATAAATTTGTTCAACAGGTTGAGATCCAGGATTGGTCTCCAGTCCACTGTCTTTTCTGGCACTAAAAAGAACCTTGAGTAAAACCTGAATCCTCTCTGGTCTGGTGGGACTGGTTGGATGAATTTTTCTTAGTAGCTTTTCTATTTCTAAAGCTGCTACCTCCATCTGATTGGGTGGCACATCAGGGATTCATTTGACGGATCTGGGAGTTAAATCAAATGGTATCTGGTAACCTCTGGATATTATTCTCTGCACCCAAACATCGGTAGTAATTTGCCAGGCTGGTAGGTGCAGAGAAAAACGACCCCCAACTGCTTCCGGAGGAAAGTAATCAGGACGCTGCTCAGGAGCACTGGTAGGGTCATCTGGAGAAGGAATCTCCAGCACCCTGGTTACACGGACACCCTCTACCCTGAAAGGGGTGTCTTCCAGATGAGTTTCCCCTTCTGCCCTGGGGGAGTTGCTCACCACGAGTGTCGCAAAAAGATCCTTGGGATTTCTTGAACCACAGTTTTCCTCCCCTCTGGTTCCTGGACTAGGACCTCTGGGGGCTTGGAAAAATGTATGCCCACAGCAGACAAGGTCTTTCCATCTTTCTCACTTTGTGCTAGTGTGTCTCGTACTTTGGGACCAAAAAGTGTAGATTCATCGACAGGCATGTTGATGAAGGAAGATTTAAAGGGGTCTGCGAAATCACACAAACACATCCAAGCATGACGTCTCATGACAATGCCTGATGCGGCAGCTTGAGCTGCCCCCTCGGTGGTGTGAGATATCAAATGCATCGAGGAGTTTGAGATAGATTCAAGGGTATCTAGCTGCAAGGCGACAGTGTCATGCACCTCATCAGGCAACACCCTCACCAAAGAGGAAGACATATCAGAGATTAGGTCTCTTTGGAGGCAAGTGAAGTGTGCCAGATAGTTCAGTGACCGAATGGTAAAGGTCACTGAAGCATATGTCTGCTTCCCTAGTCTGTCCAAGGCCTGAGACTCCCTGTTCGGATGATGGACAGTGGAACTATCTTCTGCCAGTTCCCTCTTGGTGGCCGCTGCCATGACCATGGAATCAACCATCAACTGCTTGGACCAGTTGGGCTGGTCTTCGGGGGTGGATAGTATTTTGTCCAGCCTCCAGGGACAGGTTCTACATTGTCCGGGGCCTTCCAGGCACATTGCACAATCAGCTTAATAAGCTCATCCACAGGTGGGGTCACCCAGGAAGTAGATGGCTGGGCACGGAAGGCCTGCAAAAACACCGATTCCTCAGAAGAAGGGTTAGAGGACTTCAAGTCTCCCCGCTGCTTGAGGATTTCGAGAATGTCTCCAAATGAGACGTCATCTTGGGGAGATCATGGGGACACTTCTCCCTCATCGCAATCAGTATCCTCAGTGATAGATTCCTCGGGGGAATCAAGGTGCTTCCTCTTGCACCATTTCTTCCGGGGTGGCTCTCCTGTGGGACCTTCTGATTAGGACACTGGAGAAATGGTTCACTTCAAAGGGAGGTCTTGTGGCTCCCATTGCTGGGATCCCAAAGTAGGGGTTTGGGACAGCTGCATGCTAGAGGGGGGTTCTGGTGTTGATGTCATTGGTGTTGACTGCAACCTGTGGAGGCAGGGACCCTCTCTATCACCTGGAAAGCAGGCCTGCCCGAGGAGGGATGAGAGCCCAGAACCGGGAAGGACAACCTCGGAACCGGGGTCACACCCCACCCTGAGGAGCCCACCTCCAGTGTGAAGTTCCAAGAGGAGTGGAAGCTGTCAGAGCCATGGACATAGATGGCACCAGTGAAAAAATAAGCGCCGGGCTAGGTACCAATGTGCCGACAGTCCAAACATTGCTCCGAGAGTGTACTGGCTCCAATGGAGCCGATGTAGCAAGGGAGGTCGGTGCCAACAGGAAAAACTCTGCAGTCGGAGCCAAGACAGTATGCACTGGGATGGTCATTGGTACTGAGATTTCCGGGGCCTGGGTAGAGGCCGGGGGAGGATAAACAGGTGAGTATGTTGTGAAGGGTTCCGAGCCAAAGGGGGCAAAAGGTCTAGCCAGGGTAGGCAATCCCTTAGCTGCCAGAAGCTGGTCTACAACCTGCACTACATCTTGTTCAGAAAGGCTCCTGGTGGATCTATAGGAGGCTGCTGATAGAGAATCAGGAATTTCAAGAAAGGGGCTAAACTGTTGCCCCAAAAAAGGATTGTACATTGAAGAGTATCTGGTTCTTGAGAGATATTCAAACTTAGAAACTGAGGTCATAGTCTGTGGAGCCAAATAAGCTACCAGCACCGTGGCCGAGGATGGTGCCGAAGCAGGTATGGTCATCAAAGCCGGTGTCGGAACCATGGACAGCACCAAAGCCAATGGTGCCAAAGCTGGAACGGAACCGAAATAGGAGTCAACATCAGAGATGGCAACGAGTGGGAAGACACAGGGTCTGGTACTGAAGAGGCCTGCTCTGAGGGTGCCGGAGAAGCTCAGTGCTGACTCAGTTCCATAACTGTCGGGGATGCAGGAACCGAGTGACTCCATTTTTCCTTGGGTTTCTTGGTCTTAGGAGGTGGTGAGACCACCAACCCAGAGACAGCCTCCGAAAAAGGCGTTTTGACTAAACCTTTCAAAATTAACTTGGTTTTGTGCTCAGCTATACTGCGATTGCTAAAACTAAAGCAGATGTCACAAGCAGCATTTATATGGTCCACGCCCAAACAGAAAACACAGTGAGTGTGGCCATCCGAGTTGGGCATCTTTCGCCAACACTTGTCACACTGTTTAAACCCCAAATTAACTTTGTCTGACACAGTACTGACAACAAAGAGCTATCCTGAAGGAAACAACAACAAAGGAAAAGAAAAAAAAGGGAGTTCATTTTTTTTTTTGGAAGATAAAGAAGAAAAGGAGAGAATACCAACGATGGTATTTAGAATAACCACAAGTAGTAATGGAGGGCCTACCAAAGACAGGAGAGAGGGACAGTACCAATGATAGTAAAGGGTTAACTACCAAAGGCATAGAGTAAGAAATAGAAACAGGTTACAGACGATAGGAAGAAAAGGCTAAACTGACTAAAATGACAAAGTTTTGAGAGAAAACTACACACAAAACACAAATTTCCACTTAGCTTTGAGAGAAAGAGGCTAGGCATGTCTGACAATGAACGCGGCAAACAAGATCTGGAGAGACTATGAGAGGGGCATTATGAGTAGGTCTTAGCTGAGAGTTTTTGGCTGGTGTGAGCTTGGAAACGGTAGTGTCGGTTTTGAGGATGGAACCAAAGTCCTATCAATAAGCAATGAATCTTCTTCTTCTTCTTCTGGTTGCTCCTGTTAGGGGTCACCACAGCGGATCATCTGTTTCCATTTTTTTCCTATCCTCTGCATCTTGCTCTTTCACACCAACCACCTGCATGTCCTGTTTCACCACATCCATAAACCTTATCTAGGCCTTCCTCTTTTCCAGTTACCTGGCAGCTTCATCCTTAGCATATTTTTCCCAATATACTCTGCATCTCTCCTCAGCACATATCCAAGCCAATGTAATCTTGCCTTTCTGGCTTTGTCTCCAAACCTTCCAACCTCGGCTGACCCTCTAATATACTTATTCCTAATCCTGTTCACCCTCGTCACACCCAGTGCAAATCTTAACATCTTTAACTCTACCACGTCCAGCTCTGATGCCTGCCTTTTTGTCAGTGCCACTGTCTCCAACCCATATAACATAGCTGGTCTCACTACCCTCTTGTAGACCTTCCCCTTCACTCTTACGGGTACTCGTCTGTCACAAATCACTCCTGACACTCTTCTCCACCCACTCTATCCTGCCTGTACTCTCTTCTTCACCTACTCCATCCTGCCTGTACTCTCTTCTTCACCTACTCCATCCTGCCTGTACTCTCTTCTTCACCTACTCCATCCTGCCTGTACTCTCATCTTCGCCTCTTACATCAGTAAGGAATGAATAAAGATTTACATCAGATGGTACATTATACATCAAACAATCAGATATTCACATTGAACTATAGAGACAGTCAGAACACTTTTCAGCAATTAGATACGTTACAAATAGCAAGGATAAGGAGGTATATTCAGTCTGGAAAAATAGCTGTTGAGTTTTAGTACTGTAGAGCATTACAGTGAATAGCTTGGTAGTTGTTCATAGGTATATAGCAGAGGGGATAGGAGAGCTTAAGTTAAGTAACACATGGGCTTTCTCTCTAAATATACTAGCCTGTTTGTACTATACTAACGTATCTTTAATTTCTCTATAAACTGGCTAAAATTTCTGTAACTATTAAATTCTTGTCATATAATTTGTATCTATTATCCTTTACCATTGTTTTCATATTACGTCTAGTTTGATAAAATTATTTAAACTATAAATAAATTAAAACTTCGTCCGTTATTCTATAAATTTTCTGAGTTTTTAAGAGCAATATTTAAAAAGTGTCCCTATTGTTGGGGCTTTGTCCACCCATTTTTGATGGCTTTGTCCAGATTTCTTGCTCTAAGAGGTCGAGAGGTATGATTGCATCAACATTTAAAAAAAAGTTCCTGATTACATTTGGTTTTACCTCTGATTAATTTCTGGACTTCACTTGAGAGCGTTGAAAAAAATCGACTACCAGCCGATCAATTTACTTATTATGTCTATCTTATGTCTATATTTCACTACCCATATTTCATTCCATCTCATACATCACATGCCCGTCTACCACCTGCCCGTCTTTACGAGGGACAGTCCCTCTTTGGGCAGTTGTGTCATGCAAAAAAAAAAAACTAAAAAACGGCAAATGTCCTGAGATTTTAGGGCAAAAATAGATGTTCTTTGTCTCCCATTGCTGCAGTCCTGACATATGGGTATTCCGCTGTCCACCATCGGCCCGAATACCAAAGGGCTAGAACCGGCGTCGGTCATCGGCGCCCGAGACTGACATCAGTACGTGTCAGTACAAATGCGCATGACCGACGCCATAATCTCAGTCTTTCTTGCCACATGGTCCTAAGCAGAAGCAGAATTTGCAAGTGCCGTTCGGCGTTCTGGAATTGTCAGTTTTCGAGTTTCAGACCGGAGACCAAGTTGGGCTAAGTACCCGTTAGACACTTTTGTCTTTTTCTTGCCTCAGTATTGACGGATGTCAGAAAAAGTTAATAACTGTATTTCTTGTGGGAAACAGATTCCTCATAGGGATTACCATTCACTCTGCATTCCTTGTTTATGGCCTGAGCACGACGTTGTTGGGTGTCGCTTTTGTGCTACTTTTAACAAGCGTACTATTAAACGTCGGTTGGACTGTGCTAGGCTGGTGTTTGGTAAATGTTGTAATTATAACATGCCGTCGGATTCTCCGACGACTGGTTTTTCTAAGAAACACAAAGAAAAGTCTTTGCGGTCCAAACAGGATGAGGCGTCCGCTCCGGACGCCGGTTCTGTAGTACCACTGGCTTCTTCAGCGGCTCCTTCTGAAAGTTTACCTGAGTCTCAAGGGGAGCCTTTGTTACTGCAGGAAGTGGCTTCTCCTGTGTTAGGCCAGGCTGAGGGTGCTTCTCTGATGTCAGTGGTTCCCTCCCCTCATAGGGTAGTTAGGCCTCCTCCTTCTCAAAGCAGAGCCCATTCTAAGTCTAAGTCTGCCCCTGCCGGTGCTAGTCCCCAGGGTCCAGCTCCTAGGAAGCACATGTTAAAGATGGCTGAAGATTTGATTACTTTAATTAGGGGTTCTATGCCCCCCCCTGTGAAGAGGCCCAGGGTAGAGACAGAGTTGGAGGGTTTGGTTCAGTCTTCCAATGAGTCAGATTCCTCTGTAGAAGAACTTCAGGATTTCCCTCCTTATTCTGATTCGGACGCTGAGGACTCTACTCCCTCTGCGTCCCCTCCAGAAGATTTTTCTTTCTCTGAGACTTTGCATTCCATGAGGGAACATTTCAAATGGGAGGGCCAGGACTATTCTGATTCTCGTAAAAGACTAAGAGAATTCTTGTTTTTGCCTCAGCATAGGCCCTTGGCTATTCCCCCTGTACTGGATGTTGTTCAGGATGTATTTTCTGAGGCTGCCCTTAACCCAGATTCTCTGCCTCCTGCCCCGGTTAAACCAGATAGATACTACAGGGTTCCGGAAGCTCACAAGTACTTATATAAGAGTTCTAGGGCTGATCCAGAAACTATTACTCAAGGCCCCAAAGGGGTTAGGGCTTCTGTGGTTAGGAATCCAGTTCCTCTGGACAAGGATGCTAGGGCCCTGGATAGGTGGGGTAAAAACTGTATACCTCTTCGACTTTGGCTATGAGAGCTTTAAATTGTCAGTTTCATATGCTCCGGTATCAAAATTATTTGCTGGGCCAATTGAAATGTAAAGTAAATGCTTTAGCTGAAGGTATTGAATGTAAGGAGCTTCAGGATTTAGTGCATGCTTCAGACCAAGTTGGTAAGCATTCTTTGCAGTGTGGTTTTGATGCTTTACAGGCTTCTTCCAGGGTGGCTGCTACTAGTTCAGTTATTCGTAGGCATGCTTGGCTTAAAGATCAGACCTTGTCAGAGCATGTTAAGGCTCAAATTATGGATGCTCCTCTACAATCTGATGTTCTTTTTGGCCCTCCGGTAGAATCAGTTTTGAAAAAAATGGAGTAAAAAGCTAAGTCTATGCAGACAGTTAAGGATTTTTTACAGGTTCAGCCCCCTAAGTTCAGTAGGAATTGGCCTGCTAAGGGATGGTCTTTCCCCTCTTCGGATTATCAATCTAGGGGCAGGTCGAGGCGAGGTAGAGGTAGGGCTTCCTCTCAGGGCCCTGTTACTTCTAGGTCTTTGAGTTCTTCTACCCCTTCTGCTGGGGAGGGCAGGGGTCAGTCCTTTCGGAAACAGACCCAATGACCGTGTCTTCAGCTGCCGGACTCTGCCTTGCTGGCAGCCCCTCTAGGAGGAAAACTGAGACTTTTCAAAAGGAATTGGCATTTGGTTACCCAAGACAAATGGGTGTTGGACATAATAAATCGAGGCTACAAATTTTATTTTCACACATTCCCTCCTTTCAAAGGTATGCCGGATGTGCCTCGTCAGCAAAGACTGGAAGCACAGACTCAAATTTCTTCTCTGCTTCAGTTGGAAGCAATACAGGCAGTACCTTCTGCAGAAAGAGGCACAGGGTTTTATTCCCGTCTTTTCTTAGTGCCAAAGAAAGGAAATACTTGGAGACCAATTCTGGACTTGTCCATTCTAAATACCTTTCTGGAAATTCCAAAATTCAAGATGTTAACACTGCAACAGCTGTTACCTATGCTGGGCAAAGATCACTGGATGGTGACTCTGGATCTCAAGGAGGCCTTTCTTCACATTCCTATCAGGCCCAGTTGCAGGAAATTCCTGAGATTTCGGAATGGGAATTTGCATTATCAGTTCTCTGCATTGCCCTTTGGCTTGTCTACTGCGCCCAGGGTATTCACAAAAATCCTGGCTCCAGTGATAGCTTTTCTCAGGCTACAAGGCATTCAAATTTATCCTTATCTGGACGACTGTTTGATTCTGGCTCAAGGCAAGCACAAACTTCTTCAACATCTGCAGTATGTAATGACAGTTTTAAGATGCCTAGGGTATTCTGTGAACGAAATAAAGTCCAGTGTAGTACCCTCACGAGAGATGTGTTTTCTGGGTGTGAAACTGAATACAGCTGCTCAGATGGCATTTCTTACCCCGGACAAACAAAGGAATCTTCACCTATACTTCCAACAGCTATCAGTAATGTCCAGGCTGACTGCAAGGACAGTCCTTCAAGCCTTGGGGTTCATGGCATCTTGCATTCTAGTACTTCCCAATGCCAGACTGCATATGAGGAAGCTACAATGGTATCTCAAAAGCGTGTGGACTCAACACTGCCACGATTTGGACACTGTCATTTGGATTCTACCTTGCATTCAGAGAGAATTTCTGTGGTGGGCTCAGGAATGTCACCTAAACAAGGGGCTCTCTGTGACCCAACCAGAGGCAAGTCAGATATTAACGACAGACGCCTCGGAGTCAGCCTGGGGAGCTCATTTCAGAGGAAAATGGATTCAAGACCTTTGGGCCCCAGAGCTACTTCACTTGCATATCAACATGAAAGAGATGCTGGCAGTTCAATTTGCTTTGGAAGGATTCAGAAGCCTACTTCAACCAGGACTGGTGTTGATTCGAACAGACAACACGACTGTCATGTGGTACATCAACAAGCAAGGGGAACTCATTCTTACCCTCTTTGCAGACAAGCAATGCTGTTATGGGAAACTGCTTTGAATCTGCACATCACTCTTCGAGCACAGTTTCTGCCAGGAGCACAAAATTCTTTAGCAGATGTTCTGAGCAGACAGATTGTGGATCCTCACGAATGGAAATTGGACCCTCAGGTATTTCTTCAGTTGACAATGGCTTGGGAACTCCGGACATAGATCTGTTCGCTTCTCCTCTGAATTTCCAACTGCCACTGTTTTGCACAAGGCTATTTCATCCAAAAGCCTGGAAAATAGATGCACTATCCTTCAGTTGGAGCAACCTTCACGTGTATGCTTTTCCTCCTTTGCCTCTTCTTCCGAAGGTGCTGTTGAAAGTCAGGAGGGACAAACCTTGCATGATCCTTATAGCACCGGATTGGCCTCGTCAGCATTGGTACCCTCTGTTGAGGAGCTTAATTCAGGTACCACCTTGGCCATTACCACTGATTCCTCACTTATTGTCTCAGGAAAACAATCATTTTCTCAATGTCAGGGTGCAATCCCTACACCTGACAGCCTGGCGATTCTGTTTTAGAGAAGGAGGACCTTCAGCTCCCTCAACAAGTTTTGGATGTTATTTTGGAAGCCAGGCCCTAGTACTCGAAAAGTTTATGCTGGTAAATGGAAGAGATTTTTCTTTGGAGTTCAGCTAAAGGCTTTGATGTCGAATTGCCTAATTTGAGTTGTACATTGCAATATTTGACTATTTTATTGGACAAGGGTTTGTCCTTCTTTTCTGTAAAAGTGCATGCTGCAGCTATTTCTGCTCACTATGATTGTGACCCTCCTTTATTTTCACATCCATTGGTTAAACAGTTTCTTAGAGGGGCAAAGAATATCAGACCCCCACGGAGGGCTCCTACTCCTACCTGGGATCTTAATTTTGTTTTGGAAAAGCTGACTCTGCCTCCTTTTGAACCTGCAGCTACAGCTGACTTGCAGTTGTTGTCCTGGAAGACTGCTTTTTTATTGGCTGTTACTTCTGCTAGAAGGGTATCTGAATTACAGGCCCTCATGGCAGTGGAACCTTTTCTGATTTTTCACAATGACAGAGTTTCCTTACGTACTAATCCTACTTTTCTGCCTAAAGTGATTTCTAATGTGGCATTGAACCAATCTATACATTTGCCTACTTTTTATGCTAACCCCAAAATGAAGGGGAAAAAGTTTTGCATTCTTTGGATGTACATAGGCAGTTGAGGTATTATTTGAGCAGAACCAGAGAGTTCAGAAGATCTCAACAATTATTTGTTTCTTTTGCTTTGACTTCACGAGGAAAGCTGTCTCGAAACAAACTATTTCCAAGTGGATTGGCCATTGTATTGCTTTTGTTACTCTCATCATGGAGAGGATGTTCCGGCTGGGATCAGGCCTCATTCTACTAGGGCTACGGCCACTTCTACTGCTTTTTTGAGAGGGGTAGCTACTAAAGACATTCTAGAAGCAGCTACTTGGAGTTCTGTACATACCTTTACAAAGCATTATCATTTACCTCTTTATTCTAGGTCTAGGGCTGGGTTTGCCACTGCAATCTTACAGGGCATGTCTGCAGCTCCTAATGCTATTTAGTTGACCAGCCTCCCTTTTTTTCCGTTGCTCTGGGATTCTACCCATATGTCAGGACTGCAGCAATGGGAGACGAAGAACATAGTACAGTTTTGTACCTACCATAAATGTAGATGTTCGAGGATCTCCATTGCTGCAGTCCAATTTTCCCTCCCTCCTTCCCCCTTTTTCTTTTTAGGTTGGGGTTTGGGTGGTGTTTTTTGCATTCTGACGTCTGAGGCAAGAAAGACTGAGATTATGGCGTCGGTCATGCGCATTTGTACTGACACGTACTGATGTCAGTCTCGGGCGCCGATGACCGACGCCGGTTCTAGCCCTTTGGTATTCGGGCCGATGGTGGACAGCGGAATACCCATATGTCAGGACTGCAGCAATGGAGATCCTCGAACATCTACATTTATGGTAGGTACAAAACTGTACTTTTCTACGTTTTCTTTAATAGTTGGATAAAACAGTTATTTTGTATCTGAAACACTTAAATGCTATATGAAATAGCATAAGCAACTCAAATACTACAAGAATTTACACTACAAGACTTTACACTGTCTGTGGGTATGTTTTGTACTGCAAAATCTCACTTTCTACAAAATGTCCTACTTTGAGCATTTGAAAAGGTGGCAACCCCAATCACATGCTAACCCAGACTGTGGACATCAACTCAACCTGAGCCCTCATCTTAGATAACTGTCAATCAGTACAGATAGTAACTGCCTGACCACGCCCATGCCTAAGCAAACAGCTATGGGGATTCGAGATAATTTTTAGTTGTACGTCTTGCATTCCACGAAGTTCTTGTCTTAGAAAAGTTAAATAAAACACATCTATATGAAAGGAAACGTCAAAACACAGCTCTGTGTTAACGCAGTTGGCCTTAGGCTGAGTTTTCTGCACACTAATTGGCATTTGGTTGGTTCACGCCCCATGCCATGATTGCATGTTACACAACAAGTTATACAATAAGCCAGTGACAGTAACGAATGAATACTAAACTTTTCTCGGGGACCCACGTTGCGCAAACAGGGAAGGCAACATATTGTCATTTGTAGTGGGCATGGTTCGGAAACGCTGTTGATACCAAATTAACTGACAGTGTTCGCACCTTTCCAGCTAAGCGAAGCATGTCGATCTATCGGAATGCCGTATGGTTTATGAAGGGGCTCAGTGAGTACACAAAGTAAGCTGCTTGCGTTGACATATTTTACGTTTATCTTCCGTGTTTTTTTTTTTTTGTAATTACATGGATGTTTTTCACTGTACAGTTATCATGCTTATTGTAATCATACTTCCCAACATCAGCAAGAAATTTGGACACAGCCATAAATAATGGGGGCAAATGACCCAAAATAGGGACTGTTTTTAAATCGTGTCATTGCAAACTTAGAAAGTTGATAGAAAAGCAGGTTTTACATTAGCATGAATTTTCTAAAGAGTATGATGACTGAAACTCCAATTTCTATTATAATTGTCTGACTTTAATCTTTAATAACTTAAGAATGATTTGCCAAAAACACAAAAGTGACAAAGTACAAGGCAAAAATCTGCACAGTTGACAGATACGGCTGTAAACGGTCATAACAAAGGACATGCGCGAGTAACGTTACGTTAGAGCTCACTTCACGTGCTTCGTGCGGTATTTCCGGTTGAAATAATCTCAGTACGTTAATTTCCATGAGGAGGAGGGGGTGGGGGTTAGAAATCCTCAGTGGTTTTCTAGTTGCCAGTTGTTTTTGTATTAAATTTCATTCGTTATAAAATTGATTTTTTTATGTTACATCACTAATGCATATAATCAGTATAGTTTTATGCTTCGTATTGTCTTGAAATGCATGTTGATACAAAAGCATTTTGCAACAGTTTTGACTATGACCGCATTTCTGTATATGTATTTAAACATATTCCTGCTTTTGAGTCTCTGTCCACAGCGTCTTTAACAAAGAAACTGTCAAATATGGGTGTTACAGTGGTCGTTTGGAATAGAAGAGGAATGTAGGTAAATGCAACAAAAGGACCACCTTTGTTTTTCGCAGCATGTGGGTGGTGGGCGGGGCCGGCCGGAATGTTTAAGCAGTTGAGCTCTGACAGCTGTGGCTATCACAGATGATGTATTCTGTTGACCCTTTATTCAACCATAAATATGGTTGCCATCTGTCCCACTTTAGGCAGTTATGTCCTGCAAAACAAAATTGTTAAAATGGCACATGTCTTGAGATTGTAGGACAAAATTATTTCCTATATTTATTTATTTATGGATACTTGTTAACCGGGTTACTCCAACTGGACTTATGGTCCGTTTTCAGTGGAGACCTGAGGAGATAAGCTCCAATACATAGTACAAAATTACAGAAAGTCACAACTTTACAGTAAAAAATATATATATTACATTAGTTTTGAGAGAATATCGTTTTGAATATATATATATATATATATATATATATATATAAAATAAGCCAGAGGCTTGCATGCATAATATTTTTAAGAAGGATATGCAGACACAAATTAAGACATTTGATCAGCTTTGTCAAAGATAACTCGTTATAGGTGGAAGTTTCTTTGTCAAGGTTCAGTTTGAAATCTTTAAACATTTCAAGTAAAGGATGTTTGGTCAGCTTTGGCAAAAACAACTCATACTAGGTGGTAGTTTCTTTGTGAAGGTTCAGTTTGAAACCTTTATACATTTTAAGTAAAGGCAGTATGGAGGTTACTATAGCAATAACCCACGCCTGGGTGTGGGTAATGCTGGATTTACCCACGGTTGGTGTGGTTTGCTCACAAGAGCGAAGCCCGAGTGGCCAACTGTGGGTAAATCCAGCATTACCCACACCCAGAAGTGGGTTATTGCTATTATACAATGACATTATTTAAGAAAAAAAATAATTATTTTTCTTAAATAATGGCATTGTATAATGCCTCCTTGCTGCCCTTCCGCAGCTGTCTGGGTATTCTGCGGCACTTCTGATGTACTGCACATGCCTATATTTACGCAGTGCATCAGAGCTGTGGGCAAAAGCAACGGAGAAAGCAAAATCTCTGTTGCTTTTTACAGCCTGTCTCGCTATGTTAAACAAGTTTAACATAGCGAGGCAGCTTTAAAAAAAGCAACGGAGAATCTCCGTTGCTTTTTTTAAAGCTGTTGCGCTAGGTTAAACCCATTTAGCATAGCGAGACAGAGTTTTGAAAAAAGCAACAGAGAAAGCAAGATCTCCGTTGCTTTTTAAAGTGTCTCGCTATGTTAAATGGGTTTAACATAGCTAGACAACTTTTTTAAAAAAAGGAACGGAGATGCTCTGTTGCTTTTTTTAAAAGCTGTCTCGCTATGTTAAACTCGTTTAACATGGCGAGACAGGTTGTAACAAGCAACGGAGATCTTGCGTTCTCCGTTGCTGTAAAAAAAAAGAGTTATATTAATGGAAAAAGTCCGGGCGACTGGACCTTTTTCCATTACTGTAACTCAATGTGCACGCTGACCAATCAGCGTGCACGTTTTGGAATATTAATGGGGGGGCCATTGTATAATGGATGATTTAGAATAATTTGAGTGGAGTATTGTGCATATAGAATGTAGTTGATTAGCCTGGAATAGCATTAGAGTAGTTATAATGCATAATAGAAATCAAAAATTTCTAGCTTGATGGAGTTTAGAATACAACTGAGAGGGAGAATGGATAGAATACAAATGAGAATTGGATGTAGTACTGTGGGAAAGTGCACTGATCGTATATCTTTTTAGGGGTGAGGATTTAACAGTGGGGGGTGTTTAGGTAGGGGCATGCGAAGGGCATTCCCATTAGGAGGACAGATGAGAGAGAGTAGGATGGATTTGAAGTTGTGGTTTGGTATGTTGCGTAGTGGGGGGGGGGGTAGAGAGATCCATAGTTTGGCTATGGTGTAAGATAGTAGTAGTTGGCCAGGGGGGTGTGAGGGTTTGTGCATTTGTAGGAAGTTTTGGCTTTCAGATCTCAGGGAGCGGCTGGGTGTGTAGAGTATTAGAGATTTGGAGAGAGAAGGGCATTCTGTAGGTTTGAAGATGAGTTTGTGGGCTGTTGTAAGTTGTAGGTATATTAGGTGGTTGGGGGGTTCTAGCCAGTTGAGGGTCTGTAGAGAGTGGCAGTGATGGCATGAGTTTTTAGAATTGGTTGCAGATTTGCAGATTTTGTAGTAGCAGGCTTCGAGTTTGGAATGAAGGCCAAGTTGTAGGTTGGAGAATAGGGGAGCACTGTACAAGAGAAAGGGGGGAAGGAAGGTAGATGCGAGGGTTTGTCAGGTGGAGGGGGTGAGGTAGCAGTTGTGTCTCTAGAGGAGACTGATTTTTTGATGGGTTTTCTTGATTGCAGAGTAGATGTGGGAGTTGAATTTTAGGTTTTCATCAATGGTAATGCCAAGTAGCTTGGTACTGGGAACAATTTCTAGAGGGGTGTTATTTGGGCTTTTAATGGAAAATAGGTTTCTGTTGAATTGGGAGTTTTTGTTAGGAGTGAAAATCATTAGTTTTGTTTTGTTAGTGTTTAGGGCTAGGTGATTGGATTGCATCCATGATTCTGTTTTGGAGAAGGCTATTTGGGTTTTGAGTAGAAGTTTGGAGGGGCAGGAGGCTGAGCAGATGATGGTGGAGTCATCTGCATATTGGATAACTGAGGCGTCAAGGATGGAGTGGTAGAAGCTGTTGATGAATATGTTAAAGAGGAGTGGGCCCAGTACACATCCCTGGGGAACTCCTGTGGGTGTGGGTAAGAAAGGGGAGGTTGATTCTTTCCATTGCACAGCTTGTTGGCGCATGGATAGGTACCTGGAGAACCAGGCTAAGGTTGAGGGAGAGAGGTCCAAGTATGAGAGCTGGGACAGAGTAAAGAGTGAGGGATGGTATCAAATGCCTTTGAAAGATCTAGAAACAGTGATGATACATATTTGCAGATGTCGTGTGCTAGATTGATGGTTTCAAGAAAGGATAGGAGGGCAGTCATGGTGCTATGGCCGGGGCGGAAGCCGTGTTGAGTAGGAGAGAGGAGGTTGTGCTAGGTTAGGTACGGCATAAGTTGTGAGTGGATAGTTTTTTCTAGTATTTTAGAGAGAGGAGAGAGTATAGCTATGAGTCTGAAGTTGGTTGTGTCTGTGTTTTTACCACCTTTATGTAGAGGGATGATGAATGCGTGTCGCCAGATAGTTGGGACATAGGATTCTTATATAGATCTGTTTATAAGAATAGATATTGGATATGCTATAGTTTCAGCAGATAGTCTGAGGAAAGTTGGTGGTAGGTTGTCTGGTGCGCTGCAGCATGGTTTTAGCTTTAGGAGTAGTCTTTTTATTGTGTTAGTGGAGACTGAAGAGGGGAGATGGAGGAGGGTGAGTGGGGGGTTAGGAGGCAGGGTGAGGGGGTTGGGTTGGAGGGGGAGTTGGGGAAGGAGGAGGATAGTTTAGCTATGCAATCTATAAAGAATGAGTTGAATTTTGTGTCAGTTTCAAGGCTGGTAAGCTTAGGATCAGAGCAAGGGTTGGCTTTATTACCGGGGTTAAGAATGGAGGAGATGGAGTTCGAAAATTTCTTTGGGTTGGTTGAGTGCATGGATTGCAATTTGCAGCAGTAGGTTTTGCGATCTTTTGTTATTAATTTTTTGGCTAGGTTACGTAATTGTTTAAATTCTAGGTGGGAGTTGGGGGTTTTCTGTTTTTGGTACTGTTTCCACTTTTTGTCTCATTGATTCATTATACGTTTAGTTTCTGGGATAGCCAGGAGCAGGGATAGGTTCTGATGTGTTTGGATCTGAGGGGGACTAGTTTATTTAGTAGGGTAAAGAAGGTATAGTTGAAATAAGATACAGTGCTCTCTAGAGGAAGTCATTTTAGGGGGGAATCAGTCAGTAAACTTAAGGCATTCTGAGAAGATTTCAGTGTTGAAGGTGGCTAGGTTACGGGTTGGAGTGAATTGGTGTTGTTTTTCTATGTGAGAGGCTTGGCGGTCTACAAAGGCTGGTAGGTGGTCGCTAAGGGGGTCTGGTATTATACCGGCTTTGTGGTATGGTTGGAGTGGGTTGTCAGTATTCAATCTATGATGGTACTGGAGGTACCATCCGTATTTGGCCTGGTTGCAAGGTTTATAAGTTGGGTGAAATTGTATAGGTTGATTGAATGAGATGGGGTATCAGAGTGAAAAGAGGCCCAGTTAATAGTCATGTCGCCGAGGATATAGGTTTCGTTTTTGATATTGGAGCTAAACCAAGAGAGGACGTCTTCTAGTGTTTTGGTATTATCTCCAGGTGGGATATAGATGGAACAGATGCAAATGGATTTGAAGTCGTTAAGTTTTAAAAAGCCTGCAGTCATTTCAACATTGTCAAAGGTTGGGATGGGGGTGGTGTATGGAGTAAAGGTCAGAGTGGAGGGGTAGATAATGGCTACACCACCTCTGTTTCTTTGAGGTCTATCATTATGTAAGAAGTAGTAGCCCGGAGGGAAGATTTTGTTGTCTTTGATGGAGGGTTTAAGCCAGGTCTCGGATATTGCAGTTCTATCAGGTTGGTTGTGAGAAAGCCAGGCATGGAGGTTGGGAATTTTATTTCGGAGGCTTAGTGCATTAAGGGTGATGAGGTGGATAGATTTGGGTTTGTGGGGTTTGGAAGTTTGGTTTGGGAGGGTTATGCTGGGGTTGGGGCCAGGGTTAGGGTGGATGTCGCCTGAGAGTGAGATACAGGGAGGAGCTGCCTGAGGAGGTGTAGTGGGGAGAGTGAAGTAGGGTTGTGCTGGGGGAGAGGTTTTTTGAGGTAGTAATTAGAATAGGGTGTGGGGAGTACAGTGTGTTTGAACAGAAAGGATGGTGAACAGAAAGGATGGGTTGGAAAAATAGAGTTCAGGGGAGATTTATGAGTATATGGGATTTATTTGGGAGGTCTGAGGTGGTGACGAGTGGGTTTTGAGGTAGGTGTGTGTTGGTGGGGAGTTTGTTGGGTAATATGGGTGAGGGAGATTAACAGGATAGTTATAGTTTGGGGGGTAGGTAGGCATTGTTTGGGTGTGGGGGAATTGGTTTGGAAGTGGGGGGAGTCTGATAGAGGTTGTATGTGATTGGATAGGGTGTGGTTTGTTTAAGTATAAATTTAGAGGTAGTGGGGGTGGGTGAGAATTGGGGGCAGGATAGGGGAGTGGAGTGAGCCCAAAGGGCGAATGGATCGGGTTAGAGCTGGACAGGAGTGAAATTCCCAAAGAAGACAATCAATGAAGATGGCTCCTGGAGGTGGGAAGGTACAGCCGGGCAGTAAGGTGAGTGAGAGATTCTGGGAACAAACAGGCACAAGGCTGCATAACTAGTTATGTATATTATAACTAGTATGTAATAGTTGCATAAAACAGTTATTCTGCATGTCAAACACCTAAATGTTATAAGAAACAGAATAAGCAGCTAAAATGCTACAAGAATAAGCTTTTATTTAGGCAAAAAAGTGAAGTTCTGTCCTTTGTGCTGGCCGTGGGTATATTTCGGTTTGCAAAATCTGACGTTTGTTCCAAAAATGTCCCACTTTGGGCATTTGAAAAGGTGGCAACCCTAACCATAAAGTACAAAAAAATAAATAAACTTGACAAGCAAGTTTTTTTCTATTGCAATTTAATTTACTATGGGGAGGAGTGGCTTCTCCAGTATTTGACTCCAGACATGCCTCTCAACCTGCTAGCGCAAAAAATCAATTCACAGCATAACATAATGGGGGTTACAAAAGCTCAAAAATAAGCACAACTTCCAAATATTGCCCTTATAAACTTAGAAAGTTGCTAGAGTAGCAGAAGTTATGCTGACATGCATTTTTCTGAAGGATATGAAGTGTGAAACTCAATGTATGTCATTATTTACTGACTTCAGTCTTTGGTAATTTGCTAGAAAAACACAAATTTTATTAGAAAAAGAACAAAACTGTGATACAAAAATATGGACATTCTGCGAAAATCTGGACAGTAAATGTATGCTGTAGTGTTTGCTGATATATAAGAGGGAAAGACACTAGGCCCTTTATATAGCAAATAAAAGTAAATTACATTACCATTAAAAGTGTGACAAGAAAATGTCTTAGCCTATTTAGTATTTTCTTTAGCAATGTCCACAACCTCAAAGACAATACACAATTGTGTGCAGAGCTCATTGTAAATGGTGCCACCTATACTAATGCAAAAAATATAGCAAACCTCCAGGCCGATAAATTCAGCTTCAACTTTACTCCTCTCTCCCCCTCAATCTTCCCTCAGGAAATTTCTTCAAATATAACTCCCCCTACTGTCACTAGGGAACAGGTCTTTAATGCTCTCTCTAAGACCAAGCACACTGCAACAATGGGCCCAGACACTACCACAGGATGCCTTCTAAATAGCATGAAACATGACCTATCAGGGCCTCTGGAATTATTATTTAACTTTAGCCTCCAAACAGGCTTCGTGCCTCATGACTGGAGAAAGGTAACAGTCATCCCTCTACACAAAGGTGGGCCATCTACAGACCCATAAGTCCCACTAGTCTTGTATGTAAAGCCATGGAAAGAATTATCATGGAGATGATCAATAGAGATATAGTAAACCTTCATACACTGGACCCAGCCCAGTTTGGTTTCATCAAGGGCAGATCATGCCTACTTAACCTGGTAGACTTCTATGAGAAGGTCACCAAAGCAATGGATGAGGGCAAAATCGTTTACACTGCCTACCTTGACCTGGCCAAGGGATTTGACACAATACCCCACTCAGGCATTTTAACAAACTCAAGAGATTAGGTACAGACCCGTATGCCACCTGGTGGACAGGACAGCCAACTGTCTCACAGACAGGACCCAGGAAGTTAGAATTGGGGAGTCCACCTCTACAAACAGGTCAGCCACAAGTGCAGTCCCGCAGGGATCGGTCCTTGGACTGCTCCTTTTTGGCGTTTACTTCTTAGAAGTCAAGGCCAATGTCCGTGGTCTCTGGCTTACTAAATTTGCAGATGATTGCAAGTTAGGAGCTGTCATTGAATCTCATACTGACACAAATGCTCTCCAGGAGGGGCCGACACAGACAAACAACTAGTGTCAGAGTCATGGACTAAAACTAAATGCCAAGAAATGCATGATAGTATCCTTTGGGAAGTCATCCTTCCCTGGTAGCTATCATATTGATAAATTACCCCTTAGAGTTGACTCAGTAGTCAGGGATTTAGGGACACACACAGGTAGTATTGTAGACTTTGATCATAACGTGTCTACAGTGGTGAGGAAATCATTCTATGTTGCACAACTTATAAATAAAGGTATGGCATCTAAGTCTACTATAGTCATTGTTCCACTATCATTGAGTACAGTGTCCCCTTTGATATGTACTTAACCAGGCATATCCAGCAACTGGAGCGTCCACAGAGGTTCCTCACTAAAAGAATACAGGGCATAAATAATATGTCCTATGCTGACTGCCTCAAGGCCCTATCCCTGTATTCTGTCTCCTACAGGCTTTTGAGGGGAGATCTATGCCTGGCATACAGGGCATTGCCAGACCCCACTCTGATGGACCCCCTGCATATCCACAAAACAAACAGTACCAGAATTACCCGTTATAAAGACTTAAACCTTGCCTATGATATAAATATGACCTGCTGGAGAGATAGGTATGTATCCCAGGGACTTCCCTGTCTCTGGAGCAGACTCCCCATCCATGTGAAACAGAGTTCCTCCCTAACCTAATTCAAGTGCAACGTGGACAATTGGATGGGAAACTGGAAATTCATCTATGGTTTGGCACCTGTATCTCTAATGCAAACAGGTAACCTGTAAATGGTTCATCTCTCAGGGTATCAGAACTTGTCAGAGATTTGGGATGCATGGCTAGGCTCAAAAAGGCCCTTCTGGTCGTTAGCCTAGTAAACATCTATGAACCTATGAAGTAAACAACTTAAATATTGTGATATACTTTCCTGTTCTGTGACAAATAAAGGTGGTAGCATGCAACTAGTTCAATCCTTCTACATGCTAAGTTTGAAGCCAGTGTGCACTAATGATGAATCCTTATGACAACACTGTTGATCCAAAAAAAGTCTGCTATTTGCTGCTGAAATCCCTTTCATTTTCTCAAAAGATTTAGTTGGAAATCTGGAAAGCAAGAAAGCCATTAAGTCACCTTAAGGGAAAAAATAAATAGATGAAGACATTCTTAGATAACCATAACTCTATATGCCACTAACCCTTCGGATAGCTACAACATGATTTTATATATGTGAAGAAGAGCCTTACTAGTGCAACTATTTCATACTTTATGTTGCTGAAAGTTGCTACACCACAGCTCTCCCACAGAAATACCAACCTACATGTCTTGCAATCATACCATTCGACTGCTCAGAATTTTGTAGAATGTAATTTTTTATTTTATTTATTTTTTCTGTGTGTGTCATTGTAGCCTTATTTTTATATTGTGTAAGGGAACTAGAATGCATGTTTTAAATTGCTGTATACTTTTGTTAATATCAGTCAAAGGGATTGTGCAGCACTTACAACTGCACATCCTAGCTGGCAAGAGGTAATGCTTTTCTTAATAATCACTGGCAGGTAACTTTTTTTTAGATCCCTCTTACTTGTGTAGGACCCAGAAACCAATGCTTATTCACCTTGTTGTCTGAAGATCTGATAAATTAACTTTTTTTTCTCCTCCAAACCCAGAGCTACCTCCATGTATATTTTTGACCCACCTGGGCAAATATTCAAAAGACTGCTAGATGTAGCAGTTTGAATCTTTCCCAGCCTCAGGACAACTCTTAATGATTTGAATAAGCATACTCCCTCTTTTGTGTAGTATAACGCAAGTAGTCATTTTCCACAAATACCTTTGCATTGCCAGTGTTCAATGTTCAACGCTGTTCTTTTTTGCCATATTTTTGTGTGCAGCATCTCTAACTGATATGACTGCATTTTTACCAGTATGGGTGTTGGTTTCTTTGTGGAGGTAAAATTAAGAGTATAAATATGATGCAGCTTCTTGATTAACAAATCCTCCTGTGGAGCACCAGTCCATTTACTTATTTGTGCCTTCATGATTTACCATTTTCTGAAAGATTTCTTCATTTGATGCCTCAAACTCTCATTCTTTCTTTCATTTCTCTCCCTCTTTTTCGGACTTCTTCAGAACTTAGCAGTTCATCAGATTGATTCATTTGTCTATTCATTCTAACCATTTTTCATTTGTTGTTAGATTACCAAAAATTAAATAAAGGCAGTTATGTAGCCTAGGACAGTCTGGGATGTGCAGTAACAAGTACTGCCCCAGCTGTGACAACAGATTGTGATGCGGGCTAATATACTGCTGCAAGAACACAGTACAACTGTTGCCCACTTAAGAGTTTTCATTCAAAGCATTTTTCGAGAAGCAATTAATGTTTCATGATAACAAAATTAGAATTGTACAAATTGCCGACAACTAGAATTTTTTATTGAGCACAATACATTCACAATAACTTACCTGTGGAAGTTGCCAACAATTCCTAAATGCTGAAAATCAGAACAGCAGTAACATGTAAAGAAGTACACTGCAAATCAGAACAATAGCAGTAGCTAAATAAACATGCAACCGATGATCAACTGCTTTGAGGTTAGAAGATCAGTTTGGCAGAGGAATGTTTTCACTATTTCACCATTTCCTACTTGTGATACTCACAGATATCCGGCAATATGTTATCAGATGTGAACAAATTGAAGAAACTGAGTCTGGGCTATAGAGCTGAGTCTTCAGCATACATGATTGACGTAGCAACAAGAGTGTGAAAATGGTGGACATCTTGCTTTTATAAGGTTTTGCCACATTACTGTGTTACTCTTTATGTATGTACCAGCTTTTCTAATGGTGCAAACATAAACAGCAAGCATTAGGTAAGTAAAGGGTTAACTGTTGAGGTGAAGCCACCTTGCTTAATTGACAGTTGCATCATGATGTCACTCAATGGGCACCACCCATTCTGCATGCATAGCTACATAAACTAAGACTGTTGTTTCCTAACCAAACCAAGAATTATGAGCAGGTTGCCAAAAATGAATTAAAACTAATGATAACCATGCCTTATCCTTTTGTAGAATGTTATTGTCTGTTAGGTAGACAATGTGGCACTGTGATGATGGGCCTCAGTCATAGTTGTAGGAAAAATGCTTTTTGTAATCAGTTTAAATACATTACGTTGAGTCTCTGCTTCACTGTAAATATGATTGTGTGTGTGTAGTGTATTGCATAAATTGAAAATAAGCACACTAATACTTAACTCAATAATCACACAGTACACTTGTTTGGAAGAAAATGGCCACAGCTATGAATTTATTGCACCAAACAGATAAACATTGAATGTATAATAATGTTTCAATTATTATATATTTTCTTGTCTGCACACTTGTCAGACCTGCGGTTGAAATGGGTCCACATCAGGTATTTTCATAATTTCATGTAAATGAAAATAAAACAAAAGCTGTAGAGGTAAACTGTGTACCCAGGCATTAATTGGATAGCAATACCCATTTCTATCAGCACGTGAAAAGATGAGGTATTTGGGTGTATGGATTTAAAGGATTCTATTATGGCAGTTAAGGATATGTGAAAAAAAGGTAACACAAAACTTGAGAAATTGGAAGCTCTTATTATAGATGTGGTTATTAAGACACATATAATGACAGTACTTATAGTTCTATAGTTTAGTTTTATATACAGGTCATGTGCATTTTTTGTCAACCAAGGGATAAGTTTTGAACTATAGTTAATAAAGCGCTGAACACATTTAGTTGAGAGGAGAAGGAGCCAAGAGTTAAGGGTCATAGGTTGTTTCTTCCCATAGAACAAGCTGCTTTAGGACTATCAGATTTGAAGGGAAACTTTAGAGCTACATAATAAAGGCTCATAGAATACAAGCTGAAAGTTACCAATCAAACTGGAAAGGCATAATGATGAAATTGGAGGGGGGAGGTTTCAAGGAAATAAGAAAAATGTGCAATATAATGGATGAAATTTATTAGAGAAAATTAACAAAGAAAACAAGGTACTGGGAATAACTATGGAAGGTAAGTATAATAGAATGAGACTGGCCAAAAGGGAAGCTTGGACTGCAGGTTAAAGACTGCCAGGGATTGATAAAAGAGTATAGTCAAACAGGAAGAGATAGGGGAGGGCTATGTGAAAGACCAGCTGTGATTTAGTTAGTTGAATCTAGAACAGAAGGTTTTGTTAGAAAGGTAATTAATAGGACATTTACAATATCTCCTGCTAACTAAAAGAATCAATCAAAAAAGGTTATAAAATGTTCAAAAGAGACAGTGGAAAGGACTACACAGTGGAACATTGTGAAGACCTCTATAAGACTCCTAAGTATGCAACAAAGTCCAGAGGGTTTAGGATTTTTATACACGAAGCATAATTTAGAGAATTTTTCTTTGAGTAAATTGCAATTGCTGGAGGTGTGTTGGGAAAGAGAGAGGCAATTGTTTTTTCCCAGAATTCAACATTTTGGCAGATTTAAAAAATTCTCTACAGAGTACTTTTTCAGAAATAAATAATTGTAACTAACAAATGATTCTTTTGAGGTGGGATGTATGATCTGAATTGCCTAGACATAGTAAGGCTTGTTACATATAATGCTACTTGCTGCCAGAAATGGAATTACTAGAAAATGGAAATCAGAATCAAAAACAACTGTAACCGATCTATTGAATATTGTAAAGAAGAGAGAGAGAAAAAAACTGGAGGTGCAATGTTTAGAAAAGGAAAGGAGCAAACTTTGTGGAAACTGAATTTTTTGTTGGAATAATACATGCAGAATAATGTTCAGTTGGGGGAGGAATGACATTTAAGGGAAGGCAGATCTTGAGCAATTTATGAATGTTGTAGTGAATGATAATTGTTAAAAAAGAAAACTGATGAAAATGTTTACAGTGTTTGTTTTCTATTACTGTATGTGTACGCATCATTTGTTAACATTGTGAATATATAAAGATGTTTTGAAGAAATATATAGCTGCCCTTAGCAAACACCGGAGTACCAGCAGAAAAAGAGAGGATCAGGGAACACCTATATCAAATTCATATAAAATCTGAAACAAATGCCTTATCTAAACATATTATGAGCACAGGTATTGGCCATCAATTTGTCTTCTCAGCTTTACAGGTTATTGAAGTTAGTAACAGAGGGGGTGATATTAAGAATTTAACAGAATGTATAGAAGCTGAATGGATCATAAAGACCAGAGCACATATCCCCCCTGGTATTAATGATAGGGTACCCCTTAAGCCCGTTTTGAAAAAAAGAAGACACAGGATATAAATTCAATTCATTCCTTTTGCTTATAATGCTAGATTCCCACATGTCTTTTTGGTATTATTATATTTCTTATATCTCAAATGTATTGTTATATCATATTTATATTTATATTCACATACATTTATAGGACACAAGCTTAGATAAATGCATTAAAACAATATGAATGAATAGTTTTTTATTTTATATATGTTATTGTCATTGTTTTTACTCTGATTTTAAAGCAAATGTTTTAACTATGATAAACAGCATGTTTAATAACTCAGTAAATGTGCCTATACCTTTTAGATTTAATTGTTTGATTGGTTTAATTATTTAATTATTCTATTAATGTGTGTATATATACTATCTTGATTCATTTACTGTTTGGAGGTTTGACAAAGCTGTAAGCGAAAGCGCTCACCGTATTAAAATAAATTTTCTCAATACTGTATCGCTTTTTGGAACTGAATAGTCTGATTGTGAGTTTAACACACTGGATTATATGAAGCTGTATTCTTGAGACTGAATAGTCAATTCTTACATCTTTGAATTTTACTGAACTGAATTGCATTGTTTCGTTGGATGGTGGTCAGCTTATTGGAGCGCTAACCAGCAGATATCTTTTATTTTTACATGTGATATATAAAGATGTTTACAAAAACTTTGAAAAGGTAACTGGAAACCACTAACCTATCCCTTGATGAGGCTGCTACTTATTATTCCTTCATATATTCAACTCGATAGCACCTTTATAGCTCAAAACGTGAACTATAAAGCAACACCTTGGATGATATGTAACACCAACAGAATGTATCTCAGAGGTAAGCATGGAAGAAATGGTTCTCATTTCCAAACTCAGCTCCAGTAAAGCAACTCAAGGAAGGAGACTAAAATTCTGATAAGAAATAGTAAGAATGATGACTATAACCAGGTGTAGAAAAAAGAAACAAACTTACAAATGCACACACAGCCTTAAATGTTTCTGGAGTTGTGCCAGCATTGTGCAGAAACCAGGTTTAAAAAAACTACACCAAATCCTCTTCCTAGGAAAGCTAATTAGCAGATTGCATGTACTCTCAACTCACTTTTTATTACAGCCACATTATAACATGCAAAACAATGTCAGTTCTGCATGACCCATCAACATGTTAATCTCCACTGCGTATTTCAAGTTTGAATAAATACCTACCAACCTCATAAAAGATACTCAACAACCTAAAGTCTACAGATTTAGCTCCTGATATATTACTTCCAGACTTAGTCTGGTTAGCTACTGAATCTATTATCTATTTAATAAATGCTTTAATTAATTGCTACATAAAGGAAACGTATGTCCCACTACTTTGGAAGTAGTCCTATGCTATTCTGTTCCACAAAGAGAAGGAGTGTCTTGTGCGTATTAACTTGACCCATTGCCATTTTAACTCCTATTTCCAAAATACTAGAAAGGTTTATTCAAAAGCAGGTGTCAGATTATCTGAACACAGACACAGAAAAAAGGCAGATTCCACAATGCTGAGAATTTTTTATTAAAACAGCAAACAACGCTTTCAGAGTAGAAATCCTTCATCACACCGATGAAGGATTTCTAATCAGAAAGCTTTGTTGTTTAAATAAAAAAAAATTCAGTGTTGCGTAGTCTGCCTTTTTTCTGTATTGGTTTCTGTTGGATTTTGACTCTGCTTTAATACGGACTGTATCCTGTGGTTTACTAGATTATCTGAAAAACAAGTTACTCTCCCCTTCATAACATGTCTTAGAACAAGATGTAATAGTACCGGGTCTACTCTTATATTTCCTTGAAATAGTCAACTAAAAAGGGAACCGAGGCCAGCTTTTTACATTCCTTTTCATAGACCTCTCAATAGCTTTTAATACTGTGTTGTATCCACTGCTGCTAATCTGACTGGTACATCTTGTTATTAATCGTTCTTCCATTCTGTGGTTTACAAAACTCCTGCTCTACTTTACTTCCTTTTACTATGGAAGTACCTCGAGGTGTAGCAGTGTCATGCCTTTTTCTACATTTTTAACAATGATATGAATGATATGTATATTTAATATGGTATACTCCTAAAATATGCAAATGATTGTACACCAGATTGCTTTGTTGAGTCTTTCCATTAGCTCCAAATACAAATACAAGAAAACTTTACTCTGCTAGAAAAATGGCTTACCCAATCGCATCTACTAGTTAATTCTGAAAAAAACTAAACGCATCCTCTTCCCACCACCCAGTGATCTGGACTTATTAAATAAAATCAGTATAAATGAACGACCATTGAATATGGAGCACAGACCAAATTACTTACACTTATTATTCACTAACATCTGAAGTTTGACCAACCTGTAACTGGTGCTATCAGTAAAACATACTCGTGTCTGAAATTCGACTTGAATCAAATCCTAAACGGTTCACAGCCTTCTCAAGAAGCACCTCACAGCCAAAGGATCTACCCATGCATCTTTCCTCATAGATAGTAGTGTTATTCCCTTTGCCCTTAGCTCAGTCATAACTAATAATTTTAGTTTAACCTGTTGACAGTTTACTTCTCTGTCAGCTTTGAGAGAGGTTATAATGCAGACAGAAAGTACAAGAGAATAATCCTTGTATCCGCTGTTCTATCTGGTAGCTGCCTACTGACAAAAATAAGTCTCCATTAGCTCTGCACCCCACTGTTATTCAAGTATGTCTTGTTTTTGAGCTGCAACAGCATGGAAGAAAGTGTTACAGAAGACAGCTTGCTTTATCGTCAGGTATATATTTCTGTTTTGTTTACTCTCCAGAGATGTATTTTTGAATCCCTGTTTAATTTTAAGTTTTACAGGCATCTTAACTTCCTTACAATGTGATCATGCTTCTTGCTCATATGTTCAGAATATTTAAAAATAAACTGAAAATGTTGTTGGGAGAAGGGAGAATACTCATTCAGACCTTTCATCACGGCTTCTTTCTTTTCTTATCATGTAGCATTTCAGTTTAATATTACCAACCATTTGACTAGATAGAATGGATATTTGTATTAAAAGAAATGTAGTTTGTTTCCAAAAAAAATGTATGTGTTTATGTGTATGTATATGTGAATGTATATGTGTAGATATATATATATATATATATATATATATATATATATATATATATATATATATATATATATATATATATATATATATATATATATATATATATATATATATATACATACTAGCTGTATGTACCCGGCCACACGTTGCTGTGGCTCAGTCTGGTTAAATGGAAAAGAAAGAAAAGAGAAAGCTCACGTTTCTAATATGTTTACTTTCACAATGCTTGTGGGTATACAATATTTTTTGTTGTTCCATTGTCTGTGCAGATATAGAGATTGTCTGGTTTGGTGACTCTAGAACACGCAACATATAATTGTCCATGTGAGAAGCAATCTGTGTGTAGATCTAAACCGCACAATTCTAAAGATTGGCCCTGAGCTTTGTTGATGGTGATTGCAAACGCCAATCGAAGTGGGAATTGCAGTCTCCTAAATTGAAATGGCATATCCGTTGGAATCATAGAAATGCGAGGAATGAGGACATCTTCACCTTTGAAAGGTCCTGTCAAGATTGTTGCTTCTATGACGTTGCTCATTAATTTTTTTACTGCAAGCCACGTGCTGTTGCAAAGCTTTGGCTGGTTGATATTTCGCAACATGATAATTGGCATGCCGATTTTCAATTGCAGTACGTGCGGTGGCATCCCTGGCAGATCGAGTGAATTCAAAAATTCTGTTGGATAATTAACCACTTCATCTGCTTCCACAACAGTGTCGATGGACTTGTATGTGACTGCCTTGCTTTGAATGTTAGACTGAATAATATTGTTAAGTTCGTAGACGTCTTTGTTCTTGGCCGCAAGAATAGCTCGTTCAGTCAGCCAATCGTGATTCTTATAATTGGTTTGAATATTGGGAAATACTTTTTCAACCAATTCTTCTTTTGACATCACTAAATTGCAGAAGTTATGAGGCAATGAAATTCGTCCTGATGTCAGATCAACTGGCACCTTTCCGTTCCCAATTTCCAGCATTTGATGTGAGAATATCTCAGCTGATCGATCGTTTTGCAGCTGGACACGCATATTTGTAGTTAATTTTAATGTCTTTACGTGTCGCCACAAAGTAGAGTATTTCAGGCAAGCATTTATTTCATCCGCTGGTGTCGATTGAGGAGAACAAAGCAGATCTGAAGCTGCAGAACGCGATCGCCGTGCTCGCAACCGTGCATCCTCAAGTCTGGCTGCACATTGCTCTACTGCTTCCTCGGCACGCATTTGAGCCATTCTTTGTCTGTTTTGCTCATTCGCTGATGCCCGTTCTTCCTCAGTTTGATTTGCAATTACTCGTCGCACTGCTTCCGCTCCGTGAGTACTATGGCCTAAGTTTGATCTTCTGCGAGGCATTATTTGGATGAACTAAAGCAGATTGATTGCACTGAAAAAGAAGTAAGAAAGTTATAACAAAAATATATAAAATTGCATATTTGTATACAAATATATAGAATCCATAGTAGGTATATAAAAACGAGTGTATTCGAATGCTATGTGTGACATCTATATAATAGTAGGTATATAAAAACACACGCGTATTCGAATGCAACATTGTGTGAAAATTTCAAAGCAATCGGTGAAGAACTTTCGGAGATTTAAGATTTTGAACAAACGAACATTTACATTTTTATTTATATAGATATATATGTGTGTATGTATATATAAATATATATATATATATATATTTATATATAAAATGTATTTACGTATATCTGTACATGTGTGTGTGTGTGTGTGTGTGTGTGTATATATATATATATATATATATATATATATACATGTATATATGTGTGTGTGTGTATATATATATATATATATATATATATATATATATATATATATATATATGTAAATTATCATACATAAGTTGAAACACAACATATCGAACAGTCCCATCTATGATGACATGAAAAAAAAGTCATCAAAAACAAACTGATAGCGAATGTAAAGAGTACTGTTAAACTTATGATCATCATCAAATCTACATATAGTCCTTTTGTTTGGGCCTGTGCTCCAACATCTTTAAAAAGTAAATAAACTCCAAGGTCGCATAACTGTGAATAAAGCTAAAATCTTAAATTATGCTAGATTCGACCTTTTGAACTTCTACTGTAGCATAATTCAACCAACTTCTCCACTGACGAAATTCTTTACCAAAATTGGCACGTGATATACACTTGCCAGCAAAACATTTTTTAACACATTAAAAGTTCCAAGTGTTTGTGTCCAAGAGTACAGAAATTCTTTACTCTAATTTTTTAAAAATATATATTGCCTACATCAAGACTATTGATCTTACTGCTTTGTTTGCTCTTTGATAACATCCATATTGTCTTTATAATTCAAGCTATAATATTGTAGTCTCTTAACACTTGTATTATTGTCCTTAACTTCCAGCATTGACTCAAACAAAAATGCCCCAAATATTTTCATCCATCAGTAGTTAGTAATTACTTAATCCGTTCCAGTGCCCTAGTGAGCTGGAATCTATCCTTGAATGTGGGGCACAAGGCAGAACATTTATTGCATGGGTTACCAGCCCATTGTTGGATATTATTTACACACACACACAGAGTCTTGCCTGCATACACCTCTCATTTGATGACTGTCTGGGTGATAGGACCTCAAAGCATTGCTGTAGCACATTTTTTCCGTATTTTCTCATCCTGGAGCTGTGGGGCATAACTTCTAACAGGGAATAGGAGAGAATATAGGTTCTGTAGAAATGCATGATGTATGCAGTAATTGTCATTTCCCTATATTCTGCAGGTTTTGTGTGAGGGTGTGAGGGTGTGTGTGTGTGTGTGTGTGTCAGACATTTTTGCACTTATTGCCTATAGTTGTTCAGGGGTGTGACATCACATGATTGGTATAGTTGCCTATAGGTGTTCAGGGGTGTGACATCACATGCATTGGTATAGTTGAATTTAAAGTTAAGTGAGGAGGCATGCACCCCATACCTGGTAGAGTGTTCTCTTGGGTATTATTATCTGCACTTCAGCTGAACCAGAGTGATCAGGGCAGAATCAGTGGGTAGGTCAAACATCCGATGACTACAGTAAAAGTAGCTGACTCCAAGTCTGACTTCAGACCAGTGACGAGTGGAGTACCACAGGGTTCGGTCCTGGGTCCTCTCCTGTTCGGCATCTACTTCTCTAAAGTTCAGACCAACACAGAAGGTCTTTGGCTAACAAAGTTTGCAGATGATTGCAAACTGGGAGCCATAATAGAATCACCTAATGATGTAGACATTCTACAAAAGAGCCTCACAGAGACAGATGCTTGGTGTCAAAGTCATGGCCTCAAGCTCAATGCCAAGAAGTGCATTGTCATCTCCTTTGGAAAAAACGTGGTACCCATGAACTACCACATAGGTGGAAGCTCACTAAACACTGAAAGTGTGATAAGAGACCTCGGGACACAGGTGGACAGTAGTCTCTCTTTTGATAACCACATCGCCACAGTAGTCAGGAAATCCTGCTACATGGCACACCTAATCACAAAAGGGGTCTCCTCTAGAAAAAAGGAGGTCATTGCTCCTCTCTACTCATCCCTCATCAGACCCATTATATAGAGTACAATGCCCCATTTGGCATGTATCTCACAAGGCACCTACAACAGTTGGAAAGGCCACATAAATATCTCACTAAGAGGATTAACAGCCTCAAACAGATGCCATACGTAGACAGTCTCAAAAAGCACCAGCTCTACTCCATCGCATATCGCCTACTCAGAGATGATCTCTGCCTAACATACAACGCTATGTCAATCCCAGAGCTGTTGGACATGCTACACTTAAAGAAATAGTCTCTACAAATTACACGCTCCAGGGACCTAAACCTTGTCACCACAATAAACAGAACATGCTGGAGGGATAGATTCCTGTCCCAGAGACTTCCCATACTCTGGAACAAACTACCCATTCATGTCAAGCAAAGCTCCTCATTGGCCATCTTTAAAAAAAATCTTGACGACTGGATGAGAAATAGAAAATTCACCCTGGGGATCACTTCTGCGGCACTGCTTGACAATGGAACAGGAAATAATTTTCTTGGGTGGTGAAAGCCAGGGAACCTTTTTGGCTAGGCTTATATAGGCCCCAGGGCCAATAGCCTAGTATCTACCTATGAACCTAAAGCAGAAAAGCCTGAAGTTAACATTTACTGAATTAAACAATAGCAATTCTAGGAGCAATAATGAAGTAAAATAGAAGTCTTTTTACACCTTTGAAATCCCCCATATGGTGATTATTTCCCCACATTCTTAATAGCATAGTCTGTCAGGTTTCACAACTTCAAAGAAATATTTGTTTTTACACAGAGATAGCATATTTGGGCATTGTGGGGAGAGAGTGGGACTTGACCCCTGTTTGCAAAGCAAAGTGCTGGGGAAAGCTATTTTGGGACTTTTATATTTGGTCAGTAGTGGTTTGAAATTTTCTGCCTTAATCTTCCAAAAGAGAAGCAAAACATTACTTTGTTTTGTGTTGTGTATAAGGCTGCAAAGGGAATATAGACCAAAGTAAAAAAAAACTCTCTTGAATACTGAGCAAGTAGTGTCTGTTGTAGCTGGAAGAAAAAGAAAAGTATAAATTAGAAAAATGCTTCATAGGTATCCAGCTGATTAATCTATTTTTATTGTGGCAGCAACTCTCACCTTCAACAGGAAATACTTAAAACAACCTAAATCTATATGCCATCCACGCTGTATACTGTGTCTAACAAATAATGGCTAGTTAAATTATTATAATTATCTGTTTCAAAGTACTATACTTAACATGTTTCTTCTGGCAACACCAGAACTTAAGTTGACACTGGCTGTAGTTCTTGGCATATACGCTCATTATAACTGATCCTGTGCTAAATTTTGTGGGTACGTGAGAATACTTGGTGGCTTCTGTTTAGGGTAAACCTTAACTACCTACTTTAACATGCTGGAAGGACATGGTGACCAAAGTGTTGAAAACCAGTGCATTCACTTTAGTTACTTGATTTCATTATTTTGTGGTTGAAGAAAACTGTCATACCTTCCTAAGTGCACACTATGTTATCATGAAAAGCTGCCAAGTTTTGCACTCACTCCCTTCTTTGTCATGGTATAACCCCAATATCATATATATTTTTATTTATTCTTGGCTTAGTGTAGTAGTAAAAAACATGCTTTGTCCTGTGAAGTTTCCACTTCCCTTTTTTTTATTATCCTGGTGATGCACAGCTCCCCTCATAATTTTTCTTAGGATATGTGGCTGCTACCCCATAGAAATAAAACTTTGCTGTGTACATTACATATAGTCGAGGGGCTCATGATTATTGTGTAGACATTTTCTTTTATTAAGGGTCAGAGCTTCTTCTGTAAAGAAGGTTGTCATGAGGCTTGTGATTGTGGGCTTCCATTTTGCTAAACTATCCCTTTGTTGGTTGTAGCTGTATTGCCTTTATGGCCCAGATTGTAGCTGAAAACAGTATTTTGGAGCAGCCCACCTATCTGGTTAACAAATTAAATTAATTAATTCCTCATTACTGGAAATTCTAAGATATTTTTTTAAGAAGCACTCTGTTCTCCAAGTGATTATCTAGGACTGAAAAATCTGCCTATCTGTGGTGGCTAATATATTGTCCGTTTCAGGATCACCAACCAAACGTTAATGTAAAATCTAGCTTAGGAAGTCTCAAATGAAATTTAGTGCAAGTTATTGCTCTAAGGAGAATGTCTTTAAATCGTCACATGCACCTTGTAAATTAACCATCTTTTTCTCCCATCAAATTTGAGCAAATCACTTAAATTTGTATTAGTATTAGAAAAAGACTCCATACATATCCTGCTGAGAATTATGTTTTTATTGTGGCAGCACCTTTTACCTTCAGTGGGAAACAATTAGACAAGCCAAATCTGTGGGCCAGTCATGCTGTATACTGTGTCTAGCAAACAGTCTATTCTCTTCATGGCCTCCAACACAGCAGAAAGTTAATGTATATAGGGCGATGTATGTGCGAAAGCAAACATATTGTCATTTCTTGTTAATGGTGCACGGTGGATGCGCAGGCTACTTTAATTATTATTCCCTTACTGTATCCCATATGACTGTTAAGCAGGATGTTAAAGTACTTTTATTAACTGAAATTTCTAGGTGCAGCTGAAATTGTGACAGTTGAATAGGTTGGGTACTTTGTTCTTCCAGTTTATCTCATACCTGCCTGGATTATTTTTGTTTATTTTGTATGTATTTATTAAATGGGGTAGACACTGATCTCCGTGGCCCTTTTCGAAGCTCAGCGTGGGAGCACTGTCTGATTAAGTGACTTGCACAGAATCACACAGTTAGGCAATGGAGATTGAGGAAATCAAACCCTGGGACACTGGACTGCAAGAGTCAGCTAGTTAACAGCTCCTTGATCCTCTGTCCCACTGCCAGATTAATAACTCCTTAATCCTCTGTGTCAGTTGCCAGAGGCCACATTAGTCATGTGGCATCTAAATGAATTATCCTGGCTTTATGTAAACATGATTAAAAAGGGGAAACATTTAACTGACCAGTTCAAATGTTGTTAATATAAAAAGCACAAATGTTTGGAAAAATTAGCTCCTTTTATGTAATACGTGAAGGAAGAGCTAAGTTGCTGCATGCTTGATCTTTTTCTTTGTTATATTGAAATGAACTGTTTTGCCTGAATGCCGGCCTTAGGCATAGGCCAACTAGGTGGCCGCCTAGGGCGCCGCTGTAGCAGGGGCGCTTTTCCAGTATTTATTTGGTGTAGGTAGACTAGGATGGGGGCACCTGGATGGTGTGGGGGGGGTGCCGTGGAGCCCTTTTGCCTAGGGCCCCAGCTGACCTAAGGCTGCTGCTGCCTGAATCATGAAATTGCTGCAGTCCATTACCACAGGTGACATGTTTAAATACAAAGCTGTTTGCAGTGCTGTGTATTTCCAGAACATAAAACTACAGTGCATGTGGTTAGCTGTTTGGATGTATAGTGTCTGTAAATGAATCATTTGTTTACTGCTGCAGGAATACTGTGGTGCTACTAACCAGAACATATGTGCATATATGCTTACATGTTTTGCCATACATAAACAACGTCTCCCTTTTACTTTTGATAAGAAGAAACATGAACATTAAAATTAAGCTTAATGTTCTACTCTTCATGATAAGTTTCCCCAGTAGTCCTACTAACCAGTTGGGAGTGTTTTTGTTGTCCCTTCTAGCATCCTTAAACCCCAGATTATATACATTAAAAATGGGTTCCTATTATGTTATGAAATTGCTGAAACTTCGAAACTGTAAACATCGAACACAGTTAATCGAAGTTTCAGCAATTCGAACTAAAAAAAAAAAAAGAAAAAAAAGGTCAACAGTTAAATACTGCACTGTAGTTCGATCTTGGATTTGGTATATTTAAAGAGTGGGGAGTGTGGGGGGTGCAGGGTGGCTTGCCCCCCTGCTTACAACTGTTGATTTATGTTTTTTGTTTTGTTATTTTTTATTTTACATATTCAAAATTATGAAACATCGAACATACAAGTTCGATCTTGTAGTGTTCGATGTTGCATGATTTTGATAATGTAATAGGAACCCATTAAAAATATGTAGCTTAGTGGCACTTCATCTCATTGTCAGTAATAATTTTTGATAAGATATATCAGGAGCATTTAATTCTTTACTCAGATATTTTGCCTGTGAAGGGGCCTTTTTAGGCAGGCAGGGTAACATCACTGTATCTCCCTTGGCCTTAGATTATTGTCCTAAACAGGCCATTTGAGGTATCAGTTGCAGATGCTCTAACACAGTATCCTTATCACTTGATGCTGTGGTACAAATGAGATCATCCATCACTTTCTGGTTGGAGTCTGGTGTGTGTGTGTCATGCTTACTATAAATATTCATAATTTTCCATCCTTCTTTGGTTGAGGGTCTACTGAAACGTCCTTTTTAAGATATAACTTTGGTTGCAGATTTTTCTTGCCAGGCATTTATTGGTACGATTCAAAACTTTTGTGATATCATGTAGCTTGACAGGTGCTTTTGCAAATGTCATTATCCAAGCAACTGGTTTCAACTCACCTGGTTGTTGAGCACATTATAACTGTTTTATGTACCTTGTCTCTGTAATTTAAGCCAAAGTCAGAGATCTGTTGGTCATGAAAAAGCCAGCTTTGTTGAAGACCATAGTCACAAATTAAATTGCCCTAAAGGATATTTCTGTGAAGTCACAGGAAAAAAAACAGAAAATAAGTGTTTTGTAATGCAGGTAGAGAACCCCACACCCCTTTTAATTATATTGTCTATGGCTATGTCACTGTATCAAGCCTGGCTAACTCTCTCTAGAATGTGTAAAAATCTGTTAACCAGTTTACTGTGTAATTTAACTTAATCCTGACTTACGCTCAGGATTAACTCTAACCTGTGGAACGTGTTTAACTTGCTTACTTATGTAATCTCTGTAAAGTTTTAAATCCCTGGATCTCCTCGTGGCTGCTGCGTGCTCCTGGCCGTGCTGTTCCTCACTCCCACACTACAACCCTACTTACCCAGATAAAACGGGTGTACTGGCCCAGCCTACTGGATTTTCAAGGCCACTCTTAAGGCTTATTGCCTTCCCTCTCTGCCTGCCACCATACAAGAGAAGTCCTACCTTTCTCACAGAAGTGAACTAAAAGGGTGAAAGAAACACTACAACCCTACTTACCCAGATAAACGGGTGTACTGGCCCAGCCCTACTGGATTTTCAAGGCCACTCTTAAGGCTTATTGCCTTCCCTCTCTGCCTGCCACCATACAAGAGAAGTCCTACCTTTCTCACAGAAGTGAACTAAAAGGGTGAAAGAAACACTACAACCCTACTTACCCAGATAAACGGGTGTACTGGCCCAGCCCTACTGGATTTTCAAGGCCACTCTTAAGGCTTATTGCCTTCCCTCTCTGCCTGCCACCATACAAGAGAAGTCCTACCTTTCTCACAGAAGTGAACTAAAAGGGTGAAAGAAAGTATGTACTATGCTGCTATAACTGATGTTACTCTGCTTGTGAATTTTGCTGTACCACTTTCCTGGTGTTAGTGTAGGATTACGGCCTGAACACCCAGCAGCTTACCCCATACCCTCTTGACTTGAAATCCCCTTTTCCTACCTCACCAGGCCTTTTTTTTTTTTCTTCCTTATATCTGGACTGCCTGCTCATCTATTTCATTGTTTTAATGCTTCCTCTCCCCATTACTACAGAGATTGGCCACTAGGTGGCAGTATTCACCAACTACTACCTCCCTTCCATCTCTCCCTCCAACTTACTATAACATCTCAATATAACACCTCTCCTCTTTCGCTACTTACTATCGGTCCTACCCTCCAGCCAGCTGTCGATACTTGTCTGTTCCCTCACGCATACACCTACAGTCACTTTAACCTTCCTACCTAGCTCCCTCTGTACTTACCTTTATCCTGACTGATTGTTTCCTCTCTCTGTCCTGCTGTCTTCTTCCTTGTGTCTACCTGCTCCGTTCGCCCTACGGGCTCACTCCGCTCCCCTACCCTACCCCCATATCCCACCCACCCCAGTGGCCCTACACTTATACTTACTTAGCCACTCCCTCCTCAACTTCCACCCAATCACACATACCCCCATTTAAACTAATTAGACACGCCCTTACTCATTCCCTATTACAATACACCACTACTTTGACTACATTACCTTAGCCCTCCTCTACGGCTTAACAGGAACTATCTCCCTCCTCTCTACACCCTCCTTATCTACTTCCACTACTTACTTCTACTACTCATAAATTTTAACCCTTCCCATTTAACACTTCCTAATCTCAATCTCAGTGAAAATGGCTTCGACTACCTTAACCAAATTAATATTCCTAGCTATACTTCCTACTATCCTTACCTCCACCTACCTCCTCACTTTTTTCGAAAAACTGCAATATTACCATTTCAACTGCTCTCTAAAACAAACAGCAATTCACACATCCATACTCACTTGCAATCACACTAATATCACTTCCATTCCCAGCTATCTGCTACCCAAATTCCACAGAGTCTCCCACTCTAAATATAATAATCATACTATAAAAAGAGAGAAATATTTACTTTATCTAAAATACAATGCAGCAACAAAACCTCTCAATCTCTCCTTACTAGATGGTGACATCCACCCAAACCCTGGCCCTGACAATACTACTACCCTAACAGCCCAGCTTAAACTCCCCAACTCACTCCTAATAGGACATCTAAACATCCGTAGCCTTAACAATAAAGTAGCTCATCTCCATGCTCTTCTAGATATTCACTCCTTTGATATCCTTTGCCTGACAGAAACTTGGTTGAAACCAGGGACCAAAGACAACGAAATTATCCCCCAAGGCTACAATATCATTAGAGAAGACCGAATAAAACGTAAGGGATTAGGCTTAGCAGTTATATTTAAAGATGGATTTTACATCTCCACACTCCCATATAACCCTCCTCAGGATAGTAATGCCGAAGTCCTAGTCACCAAACTTCAAATCAACCCTAACAAAGCTTTATACCTCATCTGTATCTACCTACCTCCCGGTAATAATATCAGCACAATTGAAGCTATATTAAACTGGGCATCCTCAACTTACCCCCAAGAAACAGTAATACTAGGTGATTTTAATACTGACTGGAAAAAAGTCAATACAGATAACCCCACTTCTCACATTAACCTGCATGGCTTTAATCAAACTATCACCTCCACGACCAGAATTAATAAACCAAACAAAAAAGAGACTACCTTAGACTGGATACTAATAAATAGACAGGATCAAGCTTATAAGGTAGGCACTCTCCCAGACAATTTAAGTGATCATATGTTGACCTACATCATAAGACAAAAACATGACCTGCTTAAACCCCCCACTTTTAGGATTGCGCAGTCCAATAAACACTTTAGCCCAAAATCATTCCAAAATGAACTTAGTGCCTGTAACTGGTACCCTTTAAAAACTCTACCACTTGAAGAGGCTATAAAATATCTAAACTCTACTTTTTTATCCATTCTTGATAAACATGCACCTAAACGGTCGATCCGAATTAAATCCAAACCAGCCCCCTGGCTTTCCAAAGAAACCAGGCAAAAAATTCTACTAAGGAACAAATCTTGGGCTAAATGGAGGGCTAACAAAACTATCTCTGATCAACAAAATTTTAGGCAACTAAGAAATAATACAAAAAAGGCAATACTTACAGATAAAAAGAACTATTACTGTAAACTACAACAAAACCATCAAAACAATCCCCAAAAAATTTGGTCTAGCATAAACAAACTCCTGTCCCCTGGACACTCTCATACACCTACCCCTCTTGAGGCTGATCCTAATACCCCCCTACAAACAGCCAATACATTTAATACTTTCTTCACAGAGACCATACAAACACTAGCCATTCAGCTAATCCCAGACAACTCAAGCCTTCACGCCACAACATTACCTCCACTACCAACATTTAAACTGCAACCTATCTCGACTACTCTCATCTGTAAACTCATCCAGAAACTTAAGCCCTGCACACCTTCTGCTGACCAAATACCATCAGAATACTTGCAAAAAGCAGCTAAGGTAATTGCATACCCTGTATCCATCCTCATCAACAGAACCTTTACAGAGGGAATCATTCCAGACATTTGGAAAATCTCCCATATTATTCCCCTACATAAAGGTGGGAATTCAAATGATTACTCTAATTACAGACCTATAGCTCTATTATCTCCTTTAGCCAAAATAATGGAAAAATGCATGCACCAACAACTACTACATCATTTATCTCAACACAACGTTCTAGCTAACTGTCAACATGGCTTTAGGCCATCACACAGTACCACAACTGCCCTGCTATCTTTTATAGATACCATCAATAGAAACCGCAACAACAATAACCTCTCATCTGCTCTCTTTATCGACCTCTCAAAAGCTTTTGACATGGTCAACCATGCCCTTCTCATCAACATTCTAAAGTCCCTCTCCTTTGACCGTCAGACTATTAAATGGTTTAGGTCTTATCTGAGCAATAGGCAACAAGCAGTTCTCTGGCAAAACAACATATCCCTTCAGCCAGTTACCCTCGGAGTCCCTCAAGGCTCTATTCTAGGACCACTTCTCTTTTCACTATTTATCAATGAACTCCACACAACAATCCCCCAAGCCACCTGTATACAATACGCAGATGATTCTACACTAGTATGCACAGCAAACTCCCCCTCAGAACTACATTCTCTAACCCAGAAAGTATTTAACATAGTAGAAACATGGTTTACAAATAGATACCTCCTTCTCAATGCTAAAAAAACTAAGCTCCTTCTCTTTACACCCACAAACAAATCTGCCCACATAAACTTCTCTGTTATTTCCAATAATGGTACTATTATACTCCTTGACACAACCACTAAACTGCTAGGAATAACTATTGACAATAACCTGACTTTTGATTGCCACATAAATAATACTATTAAAACTGTCAACAGAAAAATAGGCTCCTTATATAAGATCAAACCTTTCCTAACTCCTATAGCCAGAACTACAATTGCTCTCTCACACTTAATCTCTTCACTTCTGTACACTTCACCCATATATACTAACCTAAAGAAAAATAATATTACCAAGCTAGCAAATTCCTATAATTCCATTGCCAGATTTGCCACTGGCAACACCTTTAGAACTCACCACTGTCTGAATCTAAGGCAACTAGGCTGGCCTGAACTTCAAAACCAACTGATACTACCCCAGCTCACCATTGCCCACAAGATTTTCTACCAACCCAGCAGTACTCCTATTCTTTCCAATCTCATCCAGCCTTACAAAAATCTGAATTCCTTGCGCTCCTCTAAGAAACTGCTTGCTTGCATAAGCAAGTCTAATAACCTGGCCGGAGACTCTCTTTTTTGTAACACAGTGGGAAAACACTGGAACCTACTGCCTAACGAACAACGAACTAACATTACTTTCTTCCTTGCCTCTCTTTAAACATAACCTCAAAAAACACCTCCAAACACACTGGTTATGCCCCTGTAGCAAGCCTGACTAACCATTTCCCTTTACCAAGTGTAACTCCCTAAATTTCGAATTCCTACTTTTCTCACTTAAATTACTAACACTCCTAATACTTTTGTTACATACTAATTCCTAGTAAGATAGACTAACTGATACTCCCAAATTTATATGCCAATAAACTCTCTATAGTAGATTAATTACTCTTAATTAACTAACTTCTTTTTCTATCTTATTAATACTGGTTGTACAGCATACTTTCTATCTCTAAGCACAAATCCTTGTTGTATTTTTATTAAACCTTTTCTGTCAATTTCTACTTTTAATTCTTTGAATTTTAAATTTTTAATTTTTAATGTTGTAATTTCTATAATTGCCGGAGCTTTTCTCCCCAGGCCTCTACTGAAAATGGAAATATATCCAGTTAGACTAGCCCGGTTAACAAATGTAAAATAAATAATAAATAAATAAATAAATAGTCTGTTTGTATTATGTAATGCTGGTATTATGCAATGCTGTATCTGCTTACCCTTGGAGCTTTTTTCCCCGGGCCTCCGCTGAAAATGGACATGCATCCAGTCGGACTATCCCAGTCAACAAATGTAAATAAATTTAACTCAAATGCCTCTGCGTTTCAAGGAAGGTAATGCAGCGAATTTGGACAAACCAGTAGGTTGTACAGTCAGCTGCAGCTAAACAAGGGAACACAGAGTTTATCTTTATCCATTTTTTTATGCCTGCTTAAGAAGTTCAGTACTTGAAACAGTTTGGCCACTTGTGATTTGTCATTCATGTAGTCTGTGGCCAGCTGACCTTTGCTTAAGCTTATCAGTGCCTTTTATGTGTACGGTGAAATAATGATTTTTATTCTCTCTCTCTTGTATGTATCAGTTTTTACAAAGTCTAGTCTAGAGCACACATTTCTGTTAAAAATAACATCACTGCCACAGTAGTTATGACCACATGCATTTTATTACAGTAAACAAAGAGAACATAGTCTAGTTTGTGTTACAGGGGTTTGAGAATGGGCGACCTGTAGATCACACCCTGATTGTAGAACAAACGTTTTCCATCAGAGTGTTAATCTACAGGTAATGCCCGCTGAATAATGAGTTTGCCACTTCACAGCAGCATATCAAGCTGCTGTGCAGCTTGGGCTGAAAAAACTAACAGACGCCATTATTTTACACTCACTAAGCAGTGCTTTTGCTGTTTAACGAGTATAAAATAAGAAGGGAAAAAAAAGGCTGTGTGTATGTGTTTATACGTGACCATCCCTCCTGGCAAGTGTAAAGGTCAGTTCCCTGTGCTTTCTCCTATTAATCTAGTGAACCTGGGCATTCTGAGGCAGTGCAGCAACTGTCTCATGTACACAGACAACCCTCTCCTCTTAACTCCCAGCACTCAGACTTGTGAGAGATGCAGTTATATATCCATACTGAAAGACATGACCCAGCATTCCTGTAGCACAGGTTAAAGTTGCATTGTCCAAAGCCAAGAATATAGCTTCCATGGGACCGACAATATCCCTGGCTGTGTTCTACATGAACTACAAAGTGAACTGGCACCACACCTGTGTGCCCTGTTCAATCACAGCCTCACCTCAGGCTTTGTCAGCGACTATAGATCCTGGGAATTATTGCCGCATTAGCCTGACGAGTCTGATATGTAAGGCTATGGAGCGCATCATCATGGACCTAATTAACAAGGATATAGGGAATCTCCAAACTGTGGGTCCCACGCAATTTAGTTTTGTGAAGGGTAGATCATGCCTGCACAACATGGTTGACTTCTTTGAGTCAGTCACCAGAGCTGTGGATGAGGGCAAGGCAGTTCGTGCCTACCTCGATCTGGCCAAGGCCTTTTATACCATTTCCCACTCAGAAATTATTGATAGATTCACCAAACTAGGCATCAACTCCTATATCACGAGGTGGGTTGCAAATTGGCTGACAGATAGAACCTACAGTGTGAAAGCAGCAGACTCCAAGTCAGACTGACAATCAATCACAAGTGGAGTCCTACAGGGATCGGTCCTGGGTCCTCTCCTGTTTGGTATCTACTTCTCAGAAGTCAAGGCCAACATGGAGGGACTCTTGCTGGCCATGTTCGCTGACGATTGCAAGCTGTTAGCCATTATTAACTCTCCAAGTGATGTAGACATCCTACAGAAAGGCCTCACTGAGACCAACGACTGGTGTCAAAATCATGGCCTTAAGCTTAATGCCAAAAAATGCATCGCCATTCCCTTTGGGAAAAACTCAGTTCCCACTAATTGCCACATTGATGGTAGCCCACTGAACACTGAAGGTGTTATAAGAGATCTGGGGACACAGGTTGACAGCAACTTCTTCTTCACCCACCACATTGCCACTGTGGTCAGAAAGACCTTCTATGTAGCACATCTCATTACCAAGGGTTTTGCATCCAGGAAGAATCATCATCTCTCTGTCTACTCTTCCCTCATTAGATCAGTCATCGAGTATAATGCCCCATTTGGCATGTACCTCACTAAACACCTGAAACAGCTGGAAAGGCCACTGAAGTACCTCATGAAGAGGATCCTAGGCCTTAAACACATGCCTTACATGGACAGACTCAAAAAACTCCAGCTTTTTTCTGTCTCATATCATCTATTAAGAGGTGATCTCTGCTTGACTTACAAACCATGTCTGACCCAGCCCTGTTAGAAATGCTACACCTAAAGAAATCCTAATCTCTCCACGCCACATGCTCCAGGGACCTCAAACTTATTACCACAATCAACAGAATGTGCTGGAGGGACAAGTTCATAATCCAGAGACTGCCCATGCTCTGGAATAGACTTCCCATACATGTCAAGCAGAGCACCTCACTGGCCCTTTTCAAGAGAAATCTTGATGAGTGGATGGGAAATAGACAGTTCACCCCGGGGATCACTCCAGTGGCTCTACTTGATAGAGGCACCGGGAACTAACAGCGGCATGATGCCAGGGCACTTCTATGGGCTAGGCTTGTAATGGCTCCAGGGCCGTTGGCCTAGTACACACATATGAACCTAAAAAAATAAATGAAACCAAAAAAAGTGCATGTGTGTATGTGAGTTTATCTTTCTGTCTGAATGGGTGAGTGAATGTGCACATGAAAACAGAAGAGACTGGGGGGGGGGCAGTGTGGGTGGGTGTGAGCGAGAGAGAGAGAGAGTGAAGACTGAGAGTGACTCTGGCAGTGGCAGCATCAGTTAAGAGGTTTGTGTACCTCTCGACCATACCTCTCAACCTCTAGGCACAAGAAATCTGGACAAAGCCACAAATAACAGGGGACAAAGGACCAGAAATAGGGACAGATTTTAAATATTGCTCTTATAAACTTAGTTGCTAGAATAACAGGGTTTCCATTAACATGTATTTTCTGAAGGATATGAAGTCTGAAATTCAAATCTCTGCCATTATTTAATGGCTTCAATCCCCAGTGATTTGCTGGAAAACTACACATTTTATGAGTATGGGAGCAAGCATATGAGTCAAAAATAAATCTGGATAGTTGAGAAGTATGCTCTGTTAACTCCTTAGCTCAAGATATCTGGATAAACTTAAAATAAACAGGACAAAGGCTCAAAATAGGAACATATTTAACTTGAATATTAGAATTTGTGTTAGCATGCATTTTCTGAAACAGAGGTGTGCGTGTGATAGTGAGTAAGTGAGATAAACAGTAAAGAGGTTTGCATGTCTCTGAACCTTTCAGCTGATAAAGCCTAAAATAAAGAGTGAACAAAGGCTCAAAAATGGGAACAGATCTTAACTACTGCTCTTACAAAATTACAGACTTGCTTAAATAAAAGGATTTGTGTTGGCATTAATTTTTTGAAGAAAATAATAGTCTGAAACTCAAATGTTTGCCATTATTTAGCAACTTCAATCACCAATGACTGACAACAAACCAAACGGTGTAGGGTAAGGGACCAAAAAATAAAGTTAATACCTGGATATTGTTTGTGTTATATTTTGTATGTAAAATGCTTCTTCCAACACCATTATCATATACCATGGCAAGTTTGAAACATTAGGCAGAGAAACTATTTTTCATCAAAAATATATAAAAAATATAGTAATTAAAAAAAAAAATAAATAACTAAAACACAACAATTTTTCAGACAGCCCAATTTCTAAGTGCAATAATGTCCTTCAGGGTATGTGTTATTGTGGAAATAACGCCCTTCCAGGTGTGTAAAGGCCCTCCAATTACAGCGTTGGGCCTCAGAACACCCCTGGGCAGGCATTATTTCCACACTAACACACAACCTGTTGGGCATTATTGCTTACTTCACAGTTTACTTGAAGGTTTGCACATAAGTTTCAACCTGCATGTATGTGGGTGAGGAACGTTGCACAGACCTGAAATTATTAATTCCATTTTGCTACAGGTTATGAATTCTTATAAATTGTGAGTCATTATCATTAACAGTTTGCTCAGGTTAACAGTTTTTGAGAAATATTGTCCTTTATATTGGTATTGTTTTTATTTTTTAAGATGTTCCTAACTCCTTACATATTACTTCAGGCCATCCATTACAATTAATAAAATTATGCGCATAAAAGGGCCCACAATATCATTATGTATACATCTCTGTAGTGCAGATGACCCTTCTTAAATAAGTAGGGGATGCATATGATAGCGAGTTCTGAACCAGTTAACACAGGGCAGTTTTGGGGTACATTTATTTCTCTTTATTAGCGTCAGGCTGCAAAGCAAAACTTTGGGCAAGAGTCTTCTTCCTTACTATACCTGTGGGCCCCTCATGTATAGTATCCAGGACACTGGAATGTAACTTGGATAGAATTAGCACTTTGGAACCAAATAGTATTAATTTGTTTTTTAATTTAATGTTAAATGCCTATCACTAAGCATGTACAATATCTATGGTACGATTCAGCATAAGAGATGTTAACACTAACATTTTTGTGTCAGTTTATTTACTGAAACAATAAAAAAACTCCTTCAAAACTGTCAGAAACTCAGAAATTAAGAATGGGTATAGATTTCTGTGCCGTGCTAACAAGAGATTCTCGCAAAAAATGAAATCTTAAGGGCTTCTGAAAGTAGATTCTACCTCCCATGCCAAACTTCAGGATAGTAACCTTTCCAGTGTACAGTAGCAAGATGTGAAAAAGACACTGAACACAATTGTTTCAGTTGTGTCTCAGGATTAGGTTAGCATCCTCACACCAGATGACAAAAGCTGAGTAGCAGGGACATAGGGATGCAGCAGTTCTCACAAATAGACAGGATCCAGATCGTACAGGGCATGGAAGATAAACATCAGAAGTTTAAGGCTCCCTGCTGAAATGTCAACAATTGTAACTCCAAGTGCCGACATGCTGGAAAAAAAATGCAGGAGAAGAGCATATACTGAACATTTCCCCCAACAAACTTATATATAATAATGCCAAGATCACCATACCTTAGAGAAAATGGAATATTCTGAGAAATAGCCATCTCAGACTTAGTATATGTAAGTGTGTTTATTCAGCCATCAATCTTAGTATTATAGGACTCACTGAAGAAGTTCCCAACATTTCAGATGGTTACGAAATTTTAAAAAGCATTGTACCACAACAGGCAACCATTGCAAGTTCCTAAGGACTGGAATAATATGACATCTGCTGTTGTAAGTCATTATTCATTCATTACAAATAGGACCTCGGTTCCGTCCTTGGAACCGATATGGCTGTTTCCAATCTCGCGCCAGCCAAAAACTCTCAGCTAAGACCTACCCTTAATGCCCCTCTCCTAGTTACTCCAGATCTCGTTTGCCGCATTCCTAGTCAGACATGCTAGCCATCGCTCTCAAAGCTAAGTAGAAAATTGCTATTTTTAAGACCGTTTTTCTTCAAAATTGTTTTCTTTTTAGTCAAGTTAGCCTTCTCACTGTCGCCTATAACCTAGTTCTATTCCCTACCCTTTTCCTTAGTAATTTGAATTTTACCATTTTTGTTACTGTCCCACTCTACTGCCTTACCACTTGTGGTATTTTTTAAATACCATCTCTGGTATTCTCTCCCTTATTTTGTTTTTTCTATAGGATAGCCTTCTTGCCTTATTATGTCAGACAAAGCTAAGTTCTGTGTGACAAGTGTGGATGGGAGATGCCTAACTCGGATACACATGCCCGTTGTGTCTACTGTTTGGGCGTGGATCCTATTAGAGCTGACTGTGACATATGTACACTAGCAGAACGTAAAAATAAACTTATCTCTGTCTGGGTCGGAGGTCTCACCCCTGCCAAAGACCAAAAAACATAAGGAAAAACAGATTACTCAAGACACCTTTTTCAGAGGCTCTATCTGGGTCGGAGGTCTCACCCCCTCCAAAGACCAAAAAACATAAGGCAAACGGAGTCACTCGGTTCCTGCATCTCCGACAGTTATGGAACCGAGTCGGCTCCGTGCTTTGCTGGCGCCCTCGGTGCACACCTCTTCGGCACCAGGCTCTGTGTCTTCTTTCTCGATGCCATCCATGATATTCACTATTTCAGTTCCGACCTCGGCACCACTGACTTCGGTGTCGTCCTTGGATCTGACATCTGCTCCAATGACTATACCTGCTTCGGCACCATCCCCAGCCATGGTGCTGACAGTTTCTTCGGCTCTATCAGCTTCAAAACTCGAATACCTGCCAAAGACAAGATACTTCCACTCCAGTGCATACTGCCTCGGTTCTGACAGCAGTGTTTTCCCTGTCGGCACCATCCACCCTTGCTCCGGTGGAACCAATGCTCTCCGGAAGCAGTGCTTGGACCGTCCATACCTTGGTACCTAGCCCGGCACCAATTTTCTTGCTGGCGCCATCTATGTCCATGGCTTCGATGGCTTCCAGTTCTCTCAGTGCTCCTCACCTGGAAGTGGGCTCCTCACAGCGAGGTGTGACCCTGGTTCCGGGATTGTCCCTCCTGGTTCCGGACTCCCATCGCTCCTCAGGTGGGCCTACTGTACAGATAGTGGACTCTCAGTCAGCACCAATGACATCAGTATCAGAACCCTCCCCTAGTATCCACCTCTCCCAACCCTCTATTTTGGGACCCCAGGTACGGGAGTCACAAGAACCCTCTTTGAAAGGAACCCCTTCTCCGGAGTCCTCCTCAGAAGATCCCACTGGGGAGCCACCCCAGAAAAATGGTGCAAGAGGAAGCACCTTGATTCACTGGAGGAATCTATCACCGAAAACACTGATTGTGATGAGGGGGAAGGGTCCCCACAGTCACCCCCAGACGACATCTCATTCGGAGACATTCTCGAAATTCCCAAGCAATGGGGAGACTAGAAGTCCTGTAATCCTTCTTCTGAGGAATCGGTGTTCCTGCAGGCCTTCCGTGCCTGGCCATCTACTTTCTGGGTGACTCCACTGGCAGATGATCTTGTTATACTTATTATGCAGCGTGACTGGAAGGCCCCGGACAACGTAGAACCTGTCCCTCGGAGACCAGACAAAAATTTTATCTACATCTGAAGACCAGCCCCACTGGTCCTAGCAGTTGACAGTTGATTCTATGGTTGTGGTGGCGGCCACCAAGAGGGAACTGGCAGAAGAAAGTTCCACCATCCATCTTCCAAATAGAGAGTCCAGGACCATGGACAGACTAGGGAAACAGACCTATGCTTCAGCGACATTTGCCATTCGGTCGCTGAACTATCTGTAACACTTTACTCGCCTCCAAAGAGACCTAATTTCCAAAATGTCTTCCTCTTTGGTGTGGTACTGCCTGATGAGGTGCGTGATATGTCACCTCGCAGCTAGCTACCCTTGAATCCATCTCGAAATCCTCGATACGTTTGGTATCTCACTCCACCGAGGGGGCAGCTCGAGCTGCCACATCAGGCGTTGTCATGAGACATAATACTTGGATGCGGTTGTGTGACTTTGCAGACCCCTTTAAATCTTCCTTCATCAATGCACCTGTCGACGAATCTGCACTTTTTATACCCAAAATACGAGACACACTTACACGTAGTGAGAAAGATAGAAAGACTTTGTCTGCTGTGGGCATACGCCTTTCCAACCCCCAAAGGTCCTACTCCAGGAACCAGAAGGGGGGAAAAATGTGGTTCAAGAAATCCCAAGGACCTTTTTTGTGACACTCCCCCCGGGACAGGGGGGGGCAACTCATATAAAAGACGTCCCTTTCAGGGTTGAGGGGGTCCGCGTAACCAGGGCGCTAGAGATTCTTTCTCCGGCAGACCCTACCTGCGCTCCTGAGCAGTGGCCTGATTGCTTTCCTCTGGAAGCAGTTGGGGGTTGTTTTTCTCTGCATCTACCAGCCTGACATCTTATTGCTAATGATGTTTGGATGCAGAGAATAATATCCAGAGGCTACTAAATGCCATTTGATTTAACTCCCAGACCCGTCAAACAAATCCCCGATGTACCACCCAATCAGAGGGAATTAGCAGCCTTAGAAATAGAGAAGCTGCTAAGGAAGAGAGTCATCCAACCAGTACCACCAGACCAGACAGGATCCAGGTTTTACTCAAGGTTCTTTTTAGTGCCAAAAAAGACAGGGGACTGGAGACCAATCCTGGATCTCAGCCTATTGAACAAATTTGTCAAACCTCAAAAATTCTGGATGGTCATGATACAGTCCATTCTTCCCTTCCTAGGGAGGGATAACTGGATGTGCTCTATAGATCTCCAGGATGCGTACTACCACATAAAGATGGATCACTGCTTCCGGAGGTTTCTCCGTTGCCAGCTGGGAGCCAATCACTACCAGTTCAGGGCACTGCCATTCAGTTTCTCGACAGCCCCTCAAGTGTTCACCAAGTGTATGGCAGTTGTGGTAGCTCATCTTCGACTACAAGGTGTTTCCTATCCAGATGATTGGCTCCTTACCACACCGACCAGGAATCTTCTTACACTCAAGGTCTCACTCTCCGCTTGGAGATTACAATCAACATGGACAAATCTCAGTGTCTCCAATGAAGACACTGGAATTCATTTGTTGCGGTCTTCGACACAACATCCTGTCAAGCTTCTCTCCCCCCTCACAGGCTTTCGAAAATAACACACCAAATCCAAGATATTCTTCCTCAGTCCTATGTACTAGCACGTCTTGCACTGCAACTCTTAGGCTCCATGTTGGTACCACTGGCAAGACTGCACATGAGAATCCTACAGCGGCTCCTTTCTGCACAATGGTCATTGCTAATTTGCCCACTCGATCACATGATATGTCTTTCAAACCATTGCAAGGAAGAAATGTTATGGTGGATGAATCCAGAAACGAATCTTTGGTGTCAACCGTTCTGTTTTCCCCACCCATGGCCACAGTGACCACAGACGCTTCCCTGTTAGGGGGGTGGCATTTCCAGGGAAAGACTGTCCAAGGCACCTGGTCCCCCATGGAGGCCAATTTGCACATAAATGTCCTGGAACTGAGGACAGTTCTCTTGGCATTGCAAGTGTTCTGTGCATTCCTACTCTCTGGGACCATTGCAATTCAGTCAGACAACATGCCAGTCATCTGGTATATCAACAAGCAAGGTGGAACCAGGTCTTACCCCCTGTGTCGGGAAGTCATGAGGATTTGGCACTGGGTGATAGCTTCCAACTGCTTTCTTATAGCAACATACATTCCCGGGAGTTCCAACCTTATTATGGACAATCTGAGCAGGAACATCCTGATGCCTCATGAGTGGTTCCTCAATCCTGTAACAGCGGATCGGATCTTCCAATGCTGGGGCAAGGCTTGCTGCGACCTGTTTGCTTTCCCCCCTAAACTACAAATGCAGAAGCTACTTTGCCCTGATCCCCCCTCAGGGGGAACCACCAAGGGACGCTCTAATGCATGGTTGGCCACCGGGCCTATTGTATGCCTTTCCCCTCATTCCAAAATTTCTCCAGAAAGCTCAGAGGTCGAGAAGCAAAGTGATCCTCATTGCCCCCTACTGGCCCCATCAAGTCTGGTTCCCATTTCTATGGCCTCATCTGATTCACATTCCATGAATCCTAGATCATTCCCAAGACCTGTTATCTCATCCTCAGGGACTGATTCATCCAAACCTGCACAGTCTCAAGCTCACAGCTTGGTTCCTTCACTTCCAATGATTGCCAGGCAGCCTAACATTCCATCTCCTATTCATGAAATTCTACTGGCCTCACACAAGCCTTCCACTAGAAAGGTTTATTCTAGTAAATGGACTAGGTTCTCTATTTGGGCCAAAGACCAGAACTTAAGACCCGTTCTCTATGCCTATTCAAAAGATCCTACAGTACCTGACTACTCTTTTATATGCAGGAGCCTCAGCTTCAACGATCACTGTACATTTAGCAGTTATCACCATTTTTCATAATGGTCTTGATAATTCTTCAATTATCTCGCACCACCTATGCAAGGCCTTTTTGAAAGGAGTATTACATGTTAAATCTCCGGTCAAGCCTCCTTTAGAACCCTGGGACTTGACTTTGGTACTTCAGTCTCTCACAGGTTCTCCTTTCAAGCCTTTTGATTCATTGGCTTGAAATTTTTGTCATGGAAAACCTTACTTCTAGTAGCACTTACCTCAGCAGGAAGAGTATCTGAGCTGCAGGCTTTGAGTGTCAAGAGTCCTTACTTGATCTTTCACACAGATAGGGTGTCCCTTCGTACTGACCCTTCTTTCTTGCCCAAGGTCATTTCTGTTTTATCCATTAACAATCTATTGACCTGCTGGTTTTCTTCCCTCAGCATTCTAATAGAGGGGAGTACCTTTTGCACACCCTTGATGTGCATCGGCAACTTCATTGTTATTTGGACAGGACTAAGTCTTTAAGGAAAACAGATCAATTGTTTGTGGCCTTTGCAAGACCCAGATTGGGTAAACCTGTTTCCAAAGTGACTTTATTCTCCTGGCTTAGAAATGTCATTACCTTTATCTACCAACAGAATAAGCTGTCCTTACCTTCCAGAATAAAGGCTCATTCTACCAGATCTATGGCTACTTCTGTAACATTTCATTCCAGAGCCTCTATGGATGATATCTGCACAGCAGCCATTTGAGCAAGACCTCATACTTTTATATCTCATTACAAATTGGATTTGGCCTCCAGGGGACGAGCATCTTTTGGTTCTATGGTGCTCATGACTATCCTTTCTTAGGGCCACCGAGGACTCAAATAGCTGGGGACTTGGTCCTATTTGTAATGAATGAACAAAGATTTACAACATCAGATAAAAAAGTTATGTCTTACCATAACGTTCCATCTGTGTTGTAGATCTTTGTTCATTCATTACTTCCCACCCTCCTTCCCCCTGCCTGGACTCCTAGTGGACTTTAGGAAGTCCTGGTTAAGGTATTTGCTCAGACAGTCTCCTACTATTTTTTTCTATTACTACATCTATTATCTAAGAGTGGGCAAACTTGATCTGGAGTAACTAGGAGAGGGGCATTGTGGATAGGTCTTAGCTGAGAGTTTTTGACTGGCGCAAGCTTGGAAACGGCCATGTTGGTTCCAAGGATGGAACCGAGGTCCTATTTGTAATGAATGAACAAAGATCTACAACACAGATGGAACATTATGGTAAGACATAACTTCTTTTAGAACACCTGTAATCAGTCTGATAAATTCTGAACCTACAGCAATTTGAATAAATCACTATCTAAAAGCCCAAGGTACGGAATATTGCAGTAGTCTTAGTGGGACAAGTGTATTTGCCACCATTTGATGGTCCAATGTAGATAAACAATGCTTAAACTGAACAGTGTTTTTAAGATGGAAGTAGGCTGTTTTAATGACAGCTGATAAATGATCCCAAAAAGCCAACATCAAGATCAATGCCCAGTTTGTGATCTTCAGAAGCAAATTCCAACTCATTGTCATCATAGGTGATCAATGGTGATAATAGTGGAGAGTTAGAGCGTGGAATGGTAACCCACACTAGCAAATTCTCAGTCTTGACATCAAGATTAATGCCCAGATTATGAACTTGAAAAGCAAATTCCAAATGGTTGTCAGCATAGGTCATCAATGGCGATAATAGTGGATAGTTATAGCATTGAATGGTAGCCTGAACTTGCAAAGCCTCAGTCTTGGTAGGGTTTTGATTCAGTTGATTAACACATGTCCAGTCACGACTGGTCTCCATGTAGTCTTCTAGAGTGGTAGTATCTTCCTTTTTCTGCTATGTTATTAGTGCATGTGAAGAAAAGGAAAAGCATAGCTATTTATCAGCAGCATATAATTGATGAGAAATACCCTTCCTTTTAATGAGCTCTGTCAGGGCAGCACTTACATAGTGAATAATAGATCCAAGCTCGAGTCTTCTAGAATGCCACACTTGAAGGCATAAGTGCATGATGAACGCAAACCAGGCACTACACTCTGAGTGCACCTGGAAAGATAAGATCTAAACCAATGTAAAAACATACCTGTAATACCACTGTAGCTATTCAAATGCTTAATCGGGATCCCATGCCCCACCAAGTCAAATATTGCACAGAGAGATCGAGCAGGATCAGAGTGAAATATTTCCTAATATCTCATTTACCACTCAGTCTCTTTGCTGTGTTTAGATCTGTAACCAGACTGATAAGATTCTTGAGACATTAGATGGGTTTGATAGGAGTATAGCTATGCACAAACCACCTTCTTGATAATCTTACTTATGAATGGAAGATTTGAGACAGTCTATAATTCCCCAGCAGACTGGGATCTAAGGACAATTTTTTATTTTGCACATCGGGGTCACCATTCTTTCTTTCATGACAACTGGGTATTCCCCATCCCCAATAATGAGTGGACACTATGGAGAATTAATGGTCCAGGGGTCACAAGACAGGTTTTAATCAGTCTGATAGTTCCAAGGTTCAAATATAGTTCCTTGAAGAACATGTGGTGTTCCTTAGTAGCAGCAGCAGAGTGTGAGTTTATTTTGTGTCGGAAATGTAAATCCTTTGTTTTTAAACAACAGTCATGACAATTATCAGCAGTACTATGTTCCTTTGGTTCCTTATGCATAATGTCACATGAATATCCCCCTGAGAACAGGGTTAGGTATTGTAAACTGAACATGGTCTACCAGGGTTTGCTAATCCATAACCAGCATAAACCTTTTCCCACTCTGTTATTGGTTGACTTCCTTTACTTCCTAGACTAGGCTTGTGGCTTCTGTGTCTTTGTGGGCATAGTTATGACTAGCTTTGGTCACTGACCTTGAAGCAAATGTGTTTGGTCACTGTGTACTGTCCCACAGCTTATGCAATATAAAAGCTCTGGGTCTATAAGGAGAAACGTCAAATGGCAGCCTAACAGGCAGAACTGGATCAAAGTGGGTAAGCATTTATTTCAGCACAATCATGTCCTTCATCTCTTTTAAGGCTTGCTTGCAATGCTTCTTCTATATCCATTCAGATACCTGCTGCAGAGAGGCATTTAGCAACCATAGTACCTTTGAAAATTCTGTAGAAATGTGTAGTAAGTCTGTACCTGTCCTAAGTACGACATCAGGTGTGACAAATTCTGAGGTTTATAAGCCTTTAGCACAACCTGCATCTTATGTTTGTGATTTGCATACATCATCCTTATAAGACACATACCCACAGTATGAATTTTACATCTGAAAACTTGACACTTGCCATTGTTTATGCCAAGCCTGTACTTTTTTTTTATGTTCAGTGTTCAGTGCTCCATATACAAAGATCTTGCCACCAGTATAAACCAGATCAAAAAACCTAGCACCAATCCAATCATCCAGCCTATTATTAAATGAAATAATTGACCCAGACTTCCTAATTTGTTATGGAATGTTATTCCACCAACCTGGAATCCTTCCAATAAAAAGGTTTATACTATGCAACAGTCTTATCCAGTTTAAAATCAATCATTAATTTTTATTTCTTTTGTTAAATGAATGATGCAGCCTATTAGTACCAACCATCACCTTTAATTCTTCAAATCAATTAAATACCGTAATCAAATCTCATCACACCAACCTATATTTAATGATATATAAGGATAAGGGATGTAGTTTTTCTTTGTAACTAACACCCCACATACCAGAAATCCAGCTAGTAAAGTGCCTTTGAATTCATTCTAACCTCTTTAGTTGTTAATTTTTAAATACACAAGTAGATCCACAATGTTCATTTACAGGTCTAACTAAAGTTTTATAAAGTGGCAATAATACCATCTTTTTTAGCATGTTTAGGCTACTTTTTTGTTTTCCATGTGCCCTTTGGCACTCTTTCCTGTAACCAGGAGCCAGGATTGTACCTTGGTAGCAATGCCTATTATGAATTCATTGGCTTACCTGGTCTATTGTAGGTTCCCAAAAAACAGTTACCTGATCTATTGCCTGCTGCTAAGTGGAAGGTACTTGCATTACTGTTAACAGCACTTTCTGCTAATTTAACTGTGAAAACTCTTCCATTTACAGTTGTAAGCGTGCCTGTGCCAAGTAAATTTCCAGAAATCATTATACCCCTGTTTGAGGTGTTAAAATATCTTCAGTTCATACTGGGGAATTTTTTACTATCCTTAGCACTGACTTAATGTGCCAAGTAGATTTTCACAAATCATTATCCCTGTTTGAGATATAAAAGTATCTTCATTTCTTACCAAGAGATATTATACTATTCTTAGCACTTGGTTAATGATGTTTTTGTATTATTTGCGGATACAGATAATTAGCTTGGGGGGTTTTCTGATAACTTTAAAACCTGTGTTGGTTACATCTCCGGTAATCATTTTAAGTAGAGTTGCTGCTACTGAGATTTGTCTGCATACATCAACTGGACATAAGCTGATTTAAGTATATTTCCTTCATTTTATTGTGGTTGTTATAACTTGGGGACTGATTTCTCAGATCTAGCTCTGTTGAAACTGTCTTCCCCACCCCCCCTCCCTGTTCTTGGATGTAGTTTAAATTTGGTGGCTTTTGCAGTGCCCCACTGTAGATTTGATCTAGGACACTCCCCAGTCCCTTCTCTTTACCGCATTCTCTCTAATAAACCCTTTCTGCACTTGCTTTTAGTCCTTTTTAATTTAATTACATTTTTTTCATACTGTGTGTGGACGAATATTGCTACATACTCAAGTGTGCTAGCTTGCACTGCATGGGAATTGTTTTATAGCATTTACTGTCTGTTTTTCCTTGTCGCTGTAAAAAAAAAAAAAAAAAAATTCTCTTGTTTTCCTGCCTTACTGAACTAGAGTAGTCCAGTTTCAGAGTTGCTGATCCCTGGGCTTTGTTTTTAGTTCCTGTTACTGATCCATTGCCTTATTAGGAAGGAGGGAAGTTTCTTTGCTTACCAGTGGGAGTGGGAAGCACTGAGCAGCCTTTCTGTCCGATTTGGTGAAGTTTCAGCCGGAAACTAGTAGTCCATTGGTTGTTTTGGGCCAATTCCTAGTGACTTTCTACCAGATATAAGTATTTTTGTGGCTTTCCCACTGTTATTAAGCTAGCGACTGCATTTCGCCTGTTTTACTGCTACTTTAAGTGATTTCTGCATTTTACACTGTTTATTGCACTTTAAGTTACTAATTGTTGCAAATTGTTTCTGTAGGCTACACACTAAAGTGCGCTAGCCGATTTACAGCATTTATAGCATTTACTGTCTGTTTTTTTCCTTGTCTCTGTAATAAAACAAAAAATCTCTTGTTTTCCCGCCTTACTGAACTAGAGTAGTCCAGTTTCAGAGTTGCTGATCCCTGGGCTTTGTTTTTAGTTCCTGTTACTGATCCATTGCCTTATTAGGGAGGAGGGAAGTTTCTTTGCTTACCAGTGGGAGTGGGAAGCACTGAGCAGCCTTTCTGTCCGATTTGGTGAAGTTTCAGCCGAAACTAGTAGTCCATTGGTTGTTTTGGGCCAATTCTAGCTCCTTTCAGCCCCTGCTATAAAACACGCTAAACAGCGTTTTCCAGCTTGTACCAACTCAGCACAGATCCTCGTGGTGGCCTGCAGAGTGATCCAAGCAGCAGAGAGCTAAAGAGTGACTTTCTACCAGATATAAGTATGTTTGTGGCTTTCCGACTGTTATTAAGCTAGCGACTGCATTTCGCCTGTTTTACTGCTACTTTAAGTGATTTCTGCATTTTACACTGTTTATTGCACTTTAAGTTACTAATTGTTGCAAATTGTTTCTGTAGGCTACACACTAAAGTGCTAGCCATTTACAGCATTTATAGCATTTACTGTCTGTTTTTTCCTTGTCTCTGTAATAAAACAAAAATCTCTTGTTTTCCGCCTTACTGAACTAGAGTAGTCCAGTTTCAGAGTTGCTGATCCCTGGGCTTTGTTTTTAGTTCCTGTTACTGATCCATTGCCTTATTAGGGAGGAGGGAAGTTTCTTTGCTTACCAGTGGGAGTGGGAAGCACTGAGCAGCCTTTCTGTCCGATTTGGTGAAGTTTCAGCCGGAAACTAGTAGTCCATTGGTCATTTTGGGCCAATTCCTAGCTCCTTTCAGCCCCTGCTATAAAACACGCTTTTCCAGCTTGTACCAACTCAGCACAGATCCTCGTGGTGGCCTGCAGAGTGATCCAAGCAGCAGAGAGCTAAAGAGTGACTTTCTACCAGATATAAGTATTTTTGTGGCTTTCCCACTGTTATTAAGCTAGCGACTGCATTTCGCCTGTTTTACTGCTACTTTAAGTGATTTCTGCATTTTACACTTTTATTGCACTTTAAGTTACTAATTGTTGCAAATTGTTTCTGTAGGCTACACACTAAAGTGCTAGCGATTTACAGCATTTATAGCATTTACTGTCTGTTTTTTTCCTTGTCTCTGTAAAAAAACAAAAAATCTCTTGTTTCCTCCCTTACTGAACTAGAGTAGTCCAGTTTCAGAGTTGCTGATCCCTGGGCTTTGTTTTTAGTTCCTGTTACTGATCCATTGCCTTATTAGGAAGGAGGGAAGTTTCTTTGCTTACCAGTGGGAGTGGGAAGCACTGAGCAGCCTTTTTGTCCGATTTGGTGAAGTTTCAGCCAGAAACTAGTAGTCCATTGGTCTTTTTGGGCCAATTCCTAGCTCCTTTCAGTCCCCTGCTGTAAAACACACTAAACGTGCGTTTTCCAGCTTGTACCAACTCAGCACAGATCCTCGTGGTGGCCTGCAGAGTGATCCAAGCAGCAGAGAGCTAAAAGAGTGACTTTCTACCAGATATAAGTATTTTTTGTGGCTTTCCCACTGATATTTAAGCTAGCGACTGCATTTCGCCTGTTTTTCTGCTACTTTAAGTGATTTCTGCATTTTACACTGTTTATTGCACTTTAAGTTACTAATTGTTGCAAATTGTTTCTGTAGGCTACACACTAAAGTGCGCTAGCCGATTTACAGCATTTATAGCATTTACTGTCTGTTTTTTTCTTTGTCTCTGTACACAAACAAAAAAATCTCTTGTTTTCCTGCCTTACTGAACTAGAGTCGTCCAGTTTCAGAGGTGCTGATCCCTGGGCTTTGTTTTTAGTTCCTGTTACTGATCCATTGCCTTATTAGGAAGGAGGGAAGTTTCTTTGCTTACCAGTGGGAGTGGGAAGCACTGAGCAGCCTTTTTGTCCGATTTGGTGAAGTTTCAGCCAGAAACTAGTAGTCCATTGGTTGTTTTGGGCCAATTCCTAGCTCCTTTCAGCCCCCTGCTATAAAACACGCTAAACACGCGTTTTCCAGCTTGTACCAACTCAGCACAGATCCTCGTGGTGGCCTGCAGAGTGATCCAAGCAGCAGAGAGCTAAAAGAGTGACTTTCTACCAGATATAAGTATTTTTGTGGCTTTCCCACTGTTATTTAAGCTAGCAACTGCATTTCGCCTGTTTTATTGCTACTTTAAGTGATTTCTGCATTTTACACTGTTTATTGCACTTTAAGTTACTAATTGTTGCAAATTGTTTCTGTAGGCTACACACTAAAGTGCGCTAGCCGATTTACAGCAATTACTGTCTGTTTTTCCTTGTCTCTGTAATAAAACAAAAAAATCTCTTGTTTTCCTGCCTTACTGAACTAGAGTAGTCCAGTTTCAGAGTTGCTGATCCCTGGGCTTTGTTTTTAGTTCCTGTTACTGATCCATTGCCTTATTAGGAAGGAGGGAAGTTTCTTTGCTTACCAGTGGGAGTGGGAAGCACTGTTTGTCTGATTTGGTGAAGTTTCAGCCAGAAACTAGTAGTCCATTGGTCGCTTTGGGCCAATTCCTAGCTCCCTTCAGCCCCTGCTATAAAACACGCTAACGACGTAAAGGCGCGATTTGAGTAACCATCACTGTTGCACACAAGAGCAGCGTTAAACAAGGTTAAACTATTTGGGCCATCTAAATTCCACTCTTCCAATTTTCCCTTAAAACTACCTTCCTCGAGCTGTACTGCTGATCTAACCAGCATATCCTATAACTGAAAAGTTCATCTCTACTTGATTCCCAAGTAGACTATTCTCTATCTGTAAAGCCTAGCACTTACTCCTACAGTACTTGCACCTTGATAAAGCACTCTTATTATAGATAGTACCCCACCAGCCTAAAACCCACTTCCCGGAGTCCTTTGAAAGTCTCTTTATCTACTACTTCTAGTATGTCGAGGGATCAGTTGCTAGTGTCCTCTCCAGCTCAACTGGTGAACCTGGGAATATTGAGGCAATGTTACAACTGCCTCATGTACACAGACAATCCTCTCCTTCTCCCACAAAACACAAATACATGCGAGATGCAACTATACGGCCAAACTGGAGGCTGAGCTCTCTCAACATAGGACTGGCAAGACCAGACAGGAGGAGAAGGTAACCACACACAATACATACCCAGTCACACATGGTACCATCACAACTTCAAATCATACACATACTCACACAAAGACATACTGGAGGCTCTGATCAAAAATTTACCAAAACAGCAGAGGCCACCAAAGCAGACACCCAAACAACTACCACCTCACGACCCAACACATGCAACACATAGACCTCACAGTCAGAGTGTCAAACAGTCACAGCCCTTAAGGCCAAACAAAATGCCAGACACACTTGTCATTGGTGATTCCATAGTCAGACACACTGACGTCCCGCTCACCAGACTGAGTAAAGAGAAGGTCACAGTAAGCTGCCTGTCATCCGCCACATAACGCAAGCACTCAGGTCTCTCAACAGCAGGTACAAGTACGCTCAGTCATTGTCCACGCTGGTGTCAGCGACCTGAGATGTACCTCCTTGGACTACATGAAAAGGGACATCGAGGAGCTCTCTGATTATGTAGCCCAGGCAGGTATGACCCTGACCTTGAGCAGTATCCTACCTTCACCTAGAATGATGCCACAATACAGTGATAAGATGATCAGCTTTAATAATTGGCTTAAATTCTGGTGTCATTCAAAGGGGATCCAATGTCTGTCTGCCTGGGATGACATGCTGGACAAGCCACGCTGCCTTGCACCTGTCACCCTGGGCTTCCGATATTGGCAAAGGCTCTTGCCACCCCCATAGTGCCTTTTAGGCAAGGCTCAAATTCTAAACCTACCACCCTAGAACACCAAAAAGGAAAAAACTAAGGGTAATGCTGCTCAATGCCAGAAGTCTCAATCTCAAGATGCGAGGCCATTCTCAATATGGAGAACATCGATGTCTGTGCTGTGACAGAAACCTGGTTCAAGGCTCCTGAGAGCACCCCAGCACTAACAGGTTTCACCTCATATCATGCGTTCCCCAAAATCCGGACAACACCAAGAAAGGAGGGGTGTCCATATTCATAAAGGACACCCACACCTCAAGGTTGGTGGCAACGCATGATGCATCGGAGACCATCCAGGTGCAATTAACCATAGGCAAGACTGCTCTGCAATTTGTAGCATGTTACAGGCCACCCTCTCAAACTCAGGAACCTCACATGGCCTTCCTGAAAACATTGGAGGGATAAATGTATCTCCAAACACCATCATACTAGGTGACTTTAACTACCCTAATATAGACTGGGAACACTACTCAAGCCCGAACACTCTAACCCAAAGATTCCTGGAGTTCATAAACTCAAATGCCATGGAACAACTAGTCACCATCCCCACAAGAGGAGAAAACATACTTGATCTCATCATCACGAACATGGGATCAAAATGTTCAACACCGAAGTATACCCCTCACTGGTGAGATCAGATCATAAACTAATCTCGCTGGAGGTCCTCATCCCGCCCCACCTGAAACAAAAAGACCACAGTGAAAAACTTCTCAAAGCCGATTTCACACTTCTAAAAACTAGTGTGGTCTCCTTTAAGGCCCCTGAGCCAGTGGTAAACATTACTCAAACCGCTGAATCACTTACAAATGCCTTCTACCAGCACCTACAGGACTGCATGGATCAGGCAATCCCAAACAAAACTAAGACTCTCTGTACCAAAGGCAAGCGTCAGTCTGGTGGACCCCAGCCATAAACAAGCTCTACAACAAAAGGAGGAAGCTACTACAAGATAGAGCAAAATCCTTGAAAGGTAAGACACCTTTGATCATTATAAGTAAAAACTAAGAGCTCTCATAAAATCATCCAAGGCAAATTTTGAGAGAAAAATCGCCAAGGACTCTAAAGAGAATCATAAGGCCTTCTTTAGCTATGTTAGAAACCTAGGAGGAAACTCCCAGATATGCTCAGAATTAGTTCAAAATGATGTGAAAATTACTGAACCTACACACATTGCCAACATACTGTCTGACAGGTTCAGTGCAAACTTCTCCCCTCCCCAAAGGAGAGATATCTATTCCAGAGGATTGTAGCCCCCAAACATCTCCAACGCCCAGGTGAGAACTGCCCTCACTAAGGCAAAAACACAGCATCCATGGGACCGGATGGTGTCCCCGGCTGTGTGCTTCATGAACTCAATGAGGAATTAAACCCACAGTTAGGACAGCTGTTTAATCTTAGCCTCACCTCAGGATCATTACCCAAGGAGTGGCGCCGCGGACTGTGGTCCCACTTCATAAGGGCGGTGCCTCCACAGACCCTGGAAATTACCGCCCCATTAGCTTGACAAGCCTTATCTGCAAAGCCATGGAGAGGATCATAATGGAACTCATAAATAAAGACATAGGGAACTTGCAGACTTTGGATCCAACTCAGTTTGGCTTTGTCAAAGGCAGATCCTGCCTCTTAAACTTGGTTGACTTTTTCGAGACAGTCACCAAGGCCATTGATGAGGGAAAGGCAGTCCATACAGCCTACCTCGACCTGGCAAAGGCCTTCGACACAATACCCCACTCAGGTATCATCGAAAAACTCATCAGCTTGAATGTAAACCCATACATCACAAGATGGGTTGCAAACTGGCTAAGTGACAGAACCCACAGGGTCAGAGTTGCTGGAGCCATGTCAGACTCAAAGCCTGTCACAAGTGGTGTCCCACAGGGCTCAGTCCTGGGTCCACTCTTGTTCGGCATCTACTTTTCTGAAGTACAAGCAAACACAGGAGGGTTATGGCTGACAAAGTTTGCAGATGACTGCAAACTCCATAGTCAACACATCTGACACAGATATCCTCCAGAAGGGCCTCACAGAAATGGATAACTGGTGCCAGAGCCATGGCATGAAGTTAAACGCCAAAAAATGCATAGTCATACCCTTTGGGAAAAACAAGGCTACCCCTAGCTACCATATAGGTGGCAATCCACTGAGCACAGAAAAAGTCATCAGAGATCTGGGGACCCAGGTTGACAGTAGCCTTTCGTTTGACACTCATGTTGCTAAAGTAGTTAGGAAAACCTTCTATATCACCCACCTGATCATGAAGGGATTCACATCTAGATCAAGGGAGATCATCGTCCCCCTGTACTCATCACTTATTAGACCTATGATTGAGTACAATGCCCCGTTCGGAATGTATCTGACCAGACACCTGCTGCAGCTTGAAAGGCCCCAAAAGTTCCTCACCAAAAGGATAAAGGGTCTCAAAAATATGTCTTATGCTGCCCGACTGAAAGAACTCCAGCTCTATTCAGTCTCATACCGCTTGCTCAGAGGTGACCTGTGCCTGACATATAAGGCCATGTCAAACCCAGATTTGATGAATATGCTTCACCTCAAAAATCTAGATCCCTCAGAACCACAAGGCGGAGACTTAAACCTTGACACGGTTATAAATAGAACGTGCTGGAGGGACAGATTCATCACCCAGAGACTCCTATGCTGTGGAACAAAATCCCGGTACATGTGAGGCAGAGCACCTCTCTGGTCTTGTTCAAGAGGAATCTTGACCAATGGATGGGAGATTGCAGATATACCCCAGGGATTACTTCAGCGTCACTGCTTGACAGAGGCACAGCAAAATGATAGGCATAGTTTTTATTCAAACTAAAGGGGTGGCGAAAGCCACATAACTATGGGCTAGGCTTATAAATGCCCTTGGGCAGATAGCCTAGTATGAACCTATGAACCTATGAACCTATTTAATAATGAAATATCAGCTTTAATAGAAACTGGTACATTTTTTACAGTCAAGCTCTTTTGAAAACCAGCTTAATGTAGTTGTAGGAAAAATAGCATATACTCACTGATCCCAAAACTGAATGAGTTACTCCTGCAGCTACCCTTCTCCTTTCAGAAGTTTCACCAAAAATTGTTATATTTTGTGTCATTTCAGTTAAACCCACTTTCACCCTTCTCTAACAAATTGGTTAATATTGAAATATAGCATTGTTTTAATAATACTACTGTGTGTTAATGTACTCGGCACATACTCTGTTCCATAGCGTTTCTCTTATTTGCATAACTTGTTTTCCAAAATTGACCACATTTTAACCCTGTTTCTTGCCTTAATTCTGTTCTTTAGCTTAGAAAAAATGTCAGAATGACACTGAGCAGAACAACTGAGTCACTCAATAACAACTCAGAAACGATGTTAGGGACATCAGTTAGTACCAAGAGTAATTACTATGTCATACAGAGAATTTTAGTAACGGGGATATATTTTGAGAGTGAGTATGTAAGTAAATTATGATCCCTAATGGGAGCCAATACTTGCATAGATGTGGTCTCCCAACAGTAAAGGAGACCCTTGGCCACAACCTCATGTAAGTTTCTAAGAAAGTCACTATGCTGATTAACATTTATAGATAGAATTGTATAACAAACAATACTACTGAATGCTGTCAAAACCACATATTCCTCACTTCTAGAATCAGTACACATTTTTAGGAAAAACTGTGTTTGATCTGCCATGTATCTTTTGAAGAATAGCTGTAAGTACACCTGCACACGTATACCTATGCAAATCAGGCAAATGAATATGCAATGAATTCCATGCTTCTCTAATAATCACAGTTTTAATTGTATATAATCTAATGACAGCTGTCTAATAAAGAAAAAGTCCAATAAATATTCACTGACTTATCAGTGTCAAGAGTGAAATTCCACTTTGCATAAATCTGTAAAAAAAGGCTTGGCTGCTTTTCTGGTATTTTATTACTGACCTGCACTGATCCTTAATGACCAAAGAGTATCCTTTCCAAAAGATTCTGTATTTTAAAACCATTTCCTCATAGTATGTTACAGTTGACAGAATTCTTAGTGCAGAACTCATAAGCAGTTGTAAAATTGTAATCAAGACTGTAGTATGGAAGAGTGTCTTAAATTAAAAATCACGTTTACTTTGTGGAGATTTAATTTTTTTTGTTTGTTTATGCAGTTGTTGTCAAGTCACTCAAATACCTTCATGTATAATGAAATATTCATATTTTGCTGAGGAGTTAGTAGTTTTTGAATCACTTCAGAAATTATAATTTCATTACAGCAGTTCTTTACTTAAACAAGATGTTACCTTTTTGTGTAAGGGTTTTAACTTGGAGTTCCCAAGTACAAATACCCCTATATTGTGTTCAGAATGGGTTGCCTGCCATCTGTTCTGAAGGCTATTCTTTAAATTCTAAATGCCTACAGTTATTATTAGCAAAGTCACATGAAACAGAATTCTTGATTTGTATATCTTATGCTCCCAAGTCATTGGACTGCAATTGTAAGTTGTGTAGTAAGGAAATAATCACATTAATTTCTCACCTTTTATATTTTCTGCTATTTGATATTTGATTAGAAACTAAAAATGCATTTTCCTTGGGTGGTCTGGTTTACTTATTTTGCCTTCCATAAGTAGGCAAATTTGGCTTATCAGTTTGAATCAGTGTAACCTGAAATGGCTATGACTAATATGCTTTCTTCTTAATTATAAGCTGTGGATATACATGTAGGGGAAGTATACATTTTCTTATAAACTAAAGGAGGAAGTATAGACAATTCCTGTCACTTTGTTTCAATTTTTAGCATTGAGGGAGGTGATCTAAATCAGTGTACTGTAGTTTCATGTTACATATTATCAGCTTCGTGTTGCCGCGTGTACTGTGAGCCAAGGATGATCCCAGGTTGATCAGTGGTTTGGGTACTGGACAAGACCTGGTGGGAAGGGTTGGAGTGAACAGCAAGCACAGCATTATCCATACTAGAACTGATAGTGCTCAGAGAAAAACATTATCTACCCCCTGTGGCTTACTTTGTGATAGCATTTCCTTTGGTGGTTCTTTCTCCAGCACGGTTGTTATGGACTATAATCACAAGTAGACTAATTTTGATGGACATCAGTGACTCCCACCCTCACACAGGGTGATGTAGGGTACAACAGCCAGTATTTGGGAAATTAACAGGTTACAGACCAGTAGGAGGAGGTGGATGGTCAGCAAAGATTAGGCGAAACAGCAAATAGAAAAAAATCAGTCAAATTATGTTGTTCAAAACACTTTACATTACATCTTTTTTAGATTCTGTCACATTACAGTTTCTCTGTCTGTCACTACCTGTACATATCACTTTATACAACATTAGTAGCTTTAGATTTGTTTTCCTGCACTCTTTGTTCACCATTTGTACAGGTTACAGCATATTCCTATCCCTCCATCTACTTGTGCATCACTTCCATCATTTTGTTGCAGCCATCTTTAACTTTGCGATAACTGGCAGCATGTTATTTTTTGTTGCAAAGAAGACTTGCTTTTTTCTGTACAGCTGAAATAACCACTTTATTAATTCTTTGTTCATTCACCTTTTATGGTTGTTCTGCTACAACTTATTGCTGTTACCATAAATGTTCCAATACTTGGTGCAATTTTGAAATATTTTTGAAAAAGTTGACTCTTTGGATGCTTTCAGAAAATGTCACTCATCAGTCTGTCTTGTAGTGTTACAGACATTCCTAATCCATGTTGGAAATATTCCACTAGTCTGAACAGTTCCATCAAATATACAAATATACTTCACTTGTTAGTTTCTCTTCTGCAATGCAGACTGTTCTGATATCACTAATGAGTTTGGAGTCAAGTTGTTCTTCAGAATGTGACCATCTGTTTGAATGGTTTTGATGTAGTAATTTATGGTGCAAGCATTCTGCATGAAAATCCATACAGTTTGGCATCCATTACACTGAACACTTTTTATTTTCACTGTCATTAGACAGACTAAAAGGTTCCAGGTTTTCAGTATATGTTAACCAGTTTTCCACATTAACATCTAAAGAAGTAACATTTCCAGTGTTCCCTTTCCATTTCAGGCCTTGCTACAATAACACTTGTGCTGCATGCCACATCTTCTAAATGTAAACATCTAACCTTGAGGTTGTTCAGGTACAGTAATTTATGTGGTCCCATTCACAGTAAGTTGCTCCCAGGTCTGTTTCATACCCATAGTCACTTTGTAAGAATCATTCCATTATATAAATATTAATTAGCCATTTTATTATGCAAATAAAGTCACTGTCCATTTCGATGGCACCATCAGGTTCACATTAATCATGCAGGCACCTTCAAAGCTGGCCTTCTTGTCAGAAGAAGGATTTCATCTTACCTGCTATGCCATTTGTTTGTAGCCTGTAGTCCTAGAAATCTTTTGACCAATGAAAGCTCAACCTCATCATTTATTTATTGTATTTTTAGCAGCATAGCAGTAAAATGTACTGCACATAAACAGAGCGTGAGCTGTAGCTAGTGCTTGTATGCGTGAACGGGCGTTCCTTCGTTGAAGGTTGTGCATTAGGCCCAGCAAGCCAGCACGTAAAACTCTACTGCCAATCATTAGCGGACCGGAGTTCCGCTGTGGCGACCCCTAACCAGGAAAAGCCGAAAGACACAAACAAACAAACTCAGGTACAGCTACAGTGATGTACTCACACAAACGCACATGTGTGTGTACAGAAATGCTCATGTGCTGTAGTGCAGTGGGATCTTATAGAGACTAGTGTGTGGAAGTGGATTTTCCAAGTATTACCTTTCTATGGTAACCTGTGTTGCAGGCTTTGATACCCTGCTCATGTCATGGGAATTTAAGGATGTGTTTAATCACTGGAGTGAGGCAGAAGTGGACTACTTCTGTTCTGGTTCTACTAGTTTTAGCCAAAGATCTCAGTCCAATGCATCATCATACTCCCTTGCAAAAGCCTGCATTGTTATGTGTATGTATTTACACCTTCTTGCAACAAACAGACCTACTACTACTACTTCCAAGATCACTCCAAGTGAAAATGAACAGTGAGGCACATTATTTCCTGCCCCATAGGTCATTTTGGTACTGTAAAAATACTGTTCCTATCCCCCTGTCCTCCTCAGTCCATTGTTCTTGAAATGGGACTGTATATGTTACAGAAAGTGAAGCTTTTCTATAACACTGAGTCACCTAAGTCTGTTCTCTGTGTTTCTGTCTTACAGACTCATGTAAAGTAAAATACCATATTTTAAATTTAATCTTTTAAAAGTAAGACACTTACTTAAACTAGAAGATAATCTTGTTTAGGTTAAAGTTGTTTGACCGTTTTTTAAAACTGGAGAGTTTTGCAGTTTCAGTAATATCTAGTTGACTCATGTAAAGTAAAATACCATACTTTAAATTTAATCTTTTAAAAGTAAGACACTTACTTAAACTAGAATATAATCTTGTTTAGGTTAAAGTTGTTTGACCGTTTTTTAAAACTGGAGAGTTTTGCAGTTTCAGTAATATCTAGTTGACTGTGTTATATCTCTCTGCTACATGACAAACTGAAATAATTAGACATGAATACTTTAGCAATGTAAGTCAAAAAGTACAGAAATTGTGAGCACTTTAATTTTACAGATTTGATCACATTTCTCATCACTATGAGATATATTTGTAAGGGGCAGCAGGTTCTTATTAGATACACCCAAAAGAGTAGACTTGATAGGGAAATTGTTTTCTTTTGCATTACCTTATATAATGTAATGCAGGATAAATGTGTGATGTGATGACTTTGTTTTCTGGTGCTGTATTCCACTTTTCATGAAATATAAGGTATGAAAGTTCATTTTAGCTTATTTCTTTTTCCGGTTACTTATGCATTCATAGATATTTTTGTATCTGGTAAATTTAGGAGCGGGTATGAAGCAGCGGCCAAGCATTTTATTCCATCAGACCTTGAAGTGAATGTAACAGGACGATCCTTTATGATTACTGGTGCAAACAGTGGCATTGGGAAAGCAGTAGCTACAGCGATAGCAAAAAGAGGTGAGCTGATTTACATCATGCTACATTATTTCTTTCTGCTTCTGTGCCTGCGCTTTTGTTATCCGTTCATTATTGTAAATGGTTACATATGCTGAGCAAAACTTTGCCAGATGTGATGCTGTATAGGTCCATATGATTAAGTCCAAGGTACTTACTGGGCCTCTTATTTTAAAAGGGTTCATTAAATCTGTTCATTAAAGTTCATCTCCAATGTTTTTGTTTTTCCCTGCTGGATAAGGGATTCACTTGGCTGTGCACCATGTCTCGCATGTCTAGTGTGAGTATCAGGTAGGGTCAGTCACGATGTGCATTTTTCCTTTATCTATACATTCTTGCTGAGTAGTAAGGTTGGAGTCTGTCTTAAGAGTTGTTGTGTGTATCTTTGTCTTAATTGGACTACTGATCCTATATTACAGAATTATAAAGGTGAGTATGGAAGCAAAGCTGTTCCCTAATATCAAAACAACTAGATAACAAATGTGGGGTTATGTGATGGTGTTAGTGTGGTTAAATGACTACAGCAGGTTCTATTTGTATGTACCACAGGATGAAATTCCACAATACAGTAACAACAGAAAGCTGCAAAAACTGGCCCTTAGTTTCACATAATGTGTGTGATACCCTCAACATTCAGCCCCATGGCAATTGTATAGTGAGGTTAATGTCACAGCCCCCTTTTTTGTGTGACTTATGCTTCTGCTCTGGCAAATAAGTGATAATTGCAAACACAATTTTACAGTATTTTCTAGACACAGTTGTTTATTTTGTTTTTTTGCCAAAGAATCGTAAATAAATAATCCTTTCGCTGAATTCTATACTTTAAATTCAGTATTTGACTGCCCTGTTCTACATTTCTCTTTAGAACTGCTTAGACATTCAAGTTGATTATCAGACATGTTCCGGCACTCATCTTATTTAACTCTGTCACTATTCAGTGACCCCCTCTCACATTCTCACAGCTTTGTGTTACAGTCTGCCATCGCAGGTCTTCAGTATAGACTTCCACACTGACAGCCTTTTTAATGTTTACACTTCAACGGGAAGCAGATAATTTTTCATCCCTATATCATTAATTATGTTTCTCATGTCCAGTATAAACAAAAACACATTTGTCCCAAAGTTATTTGGTTGTTCACAAAGTCACTATCTAAAGCAACCCACTAATACTTTATACTTTAGATAAAACACTTAATCATACTTAACCCAGAAACTTGAGTCTGTGCTCAGAATAAGACTGTAAAATGGACTTAGACTTCTACAGCTTGCAAGTTAAAGAATAGTGATTCTGCTACTGTATTACATTCTGCACCAGTGTCCACATTAAATGGAACTGTGTTACAGTTAATTCACTGCTATTAGACCAGAATTCACATTCCTTCATTCACATTACATCTGGCCATCGGTAAATGTAGAGGAAGTTTCTGTAATATACACTGGTTTCACATAATGTACTTCTTTAGTATTTGTAGTACTGCTTTTGAATGATCATTTGTCTTTACATGTATTTATTTATCTTGTTGATGTACTTGTTTCTATTTCTATCACACTCTGGAAAATGAGTTTTATCTCTAGAATCTACAGACTGCATTTATTTGCTTAATAATATGCCCTTCCATACTTAAAGCAAAAACATTTGCAGAGGGTATGGTTTCTGTGTATTTTTTGTTATTGGGTAACCACAAGGATACTATTCAGTTGATTACAGTTTTGTTTTTCAGTTTTCTTTACTTACATTGAATGTATGTTTCATTTCTCATCATTTCCACATAGAAATCTTATTTTATATACTTCTAACTCAACAGTTCACTCATTCTACAAAACAGCTTGTCCCAACAATATTCCCTTAACTGATTGTACCTCACTCCACAGACAGCTCCATCTCTGTGAGTCAGCTAATTCATCAAATTTCAGATTGACATAAACATCTGTTGTCCCTTGTCATTTATATTAAAAAATAAATGCTTCATATATGGTAGGTTGTTCAGTGGCTTGCACTATGAATTTGTTTTTAAGACTGTATTGTTTTCTCCTTTTCTTTTTAAAAGTAAATGTGTTAAAATACCACAATCATTGCCTTGTCTGAAGCATGAAGAAACATTCCACATTGGTTATTATTAGGCTTTCCCCAAGGCCACTTGCATTGTGCTGAAATTCAAAATGCTGAGTCCTGCAATTCCATTGTTCAGACATATTTTCTTGCAGTTTTGACTTACGTTGGCATATGGCCATCATCTTGAGTGAAAAACTGAAGAAGCAAAGTCAAAATATACTGGCGGTTCAGTGGAGCATGAAACCAAGGGAAAATTTCTGAGAGTTAGAAATGTAACTGATTTTGTGGTAAAATTAATTATTTCTTTGGTGGCAATTTTGATCAAATTATGAATAATAAGACTAATTGCAGAGTTAGTGTAGTGAATGTCTTACATGCCAAGTCTGTGGCACATCCTGTAGCAACAGCCCTTTTGCTTGAGCCTGAGACAGCATGGAAGTGTAGCAGTCTGATGCACCAAGCTCAAATGTTAGAGAAGATCAAATATGTAACATCCTGATTTAGCCAAATGCCTTTACCCCTGATGCCAAGTTAGATCTACAGAGGAATAGTACATAGTTCAGAATTACTTAGTGCATGAGGCACAGACAGGAGCTGGGCTTTTTTTCTACATTTTACTGGAGGCTCAACCCTGTGTCACATGATCACAACCCAGTCTGTTCATTTCTATCTCAGAGCTATAGTACACTAATTAGATACACAGTGTATGGTAAGCATCACATAATCACATGGTCTTGTCAAGATCTGTAGCTAATACAATGGGTCTATATTATATTCTTGAAAGCCGACAACATCAAAGCTGATATTGTCAACACGAGAATAGCGAAAGTGCACAACATCGAACGTGTAAACGGAAATCTCCGTAAGGGTTACTGCAATATAGTGCGGTCTCGGAGTTGGTATATTTAAGTAGCGGGTGGTGTGGGGGGGTGCTGGGGGGCTTGCCCCCCTGTTTAAACCCATTAGGGTACTTTTTTCTTTTTTTTTTTTTTGTTGTTGTTTCTATAAGCTCAATGTTTGAATACATCAACCATATGGTGTTCAATGTTTTCAGCCATCGATCTTATAATATAGACCCAATACAACATCTTGGGATACTCTCTTCATTTCCAAAAAAACAAAAATAAGGCTATGGTCTTTGGTACTGCTGAATAGATTTCTCTGTCTCTCCCCACCTTTGTCACAAGGTGGAAAATCTTCTGAATCCATCTGTGTAATCATTCTGTCAAGCTCATGGAAAGCTTGCCCATATGTTACAGTTTCTACAATTTCCTTACCCTTGAAACAATGAAAACCATAGTAAAAGGCTTCTTTATTCCTACCTTGGCATTAATCATTGGAGATGTATTCATTAACAGCAATAGACTATATGTGATGTTAAAGAAAATGTGCAGCTTTATGGATCAGACCCTGAGGCTTGAACACTACCACACAACATTTAAAAAAATCAAGGCTATTACAAGTCTTCCCAAGAACTACTAGTGCTTCCTATTTCCTGATCCTTAAAATACTTGTTTTTCTATTCTTTTTGTCCCCATTCCTGTCTAACATCAAACCTCTCCTCAAACAGATACGACTTATGTCGTGTCATATCACTGTTGTAGTATTCTTTACATACGGGATGTCCTGCCAAGGATAGGCCAATGTCCGGCCAATATACCAAAGCCTTTAGGTCTTATAGGCACTGTATGTCACATGTATGCTGCCCACATACAACATAGTGCATAAAGGTGACGTACGGACACAGACACTCAGACCTTCTTTGCACCTGTCCGAACACCATTTTTTAATGTCAGTCTGAACACTCTTCTGCTGGGATCCACTTCTCAAATTGCCTGTTACTCAATAAAATGAAGCTGTGATGCAGCTGATGCCTCTTCCAGGGCTGTTGTCTTTGGTTCAGTAATGAGATGTTATTCTTGGCTATGTCTTCGGGCTTTACTTGACGATATTTAAAGCCAAGCTTTGGATGCCCATCTAGATAACGAACATTCTTTTGGGGGCAAGGTGCTGCTGAATTATTTAAGTCCCTCCAAGATAAGGGTAAGGCCCTGCAGTAACTCAAGCATATTTTTGTCTCCCTTATCCCCAAATTCCAATAGAACCTCCCTCCTCTTAAAGGTAAGAAGTGTTCTAGGCATGTTCCTCCTGCTACGTCCACTTAGATTCCTTCATCCAAGAAGCCTTCTTTTCAGGACAAGCCTGATTTTATTTGATGTTTGGCCTTCCCTTCCCCTTGGCTAGGTCCCCTTGTCTTTCTGCCTTCCTCTGTTTTCCAAATTGGCATCAGATCACTTCAGACTCTTGGGTACTGTCTATTATCCTTCAGGGATATTTCATGGTTTGGAAGTCCCTTCCCCCTTTTCAGGCATTCCTCATCCTCCTTGAGAAGAGCTTCCTCATTTCTCCGAAGTTCTGCAATCCCTTTTGGATCAGGACACCATTCAGCTTATCTCACCAGCTATTTCTGGATACTATCTGTTTAAACCTTGTTTCCTGTTCTTCCTCCCCAGGCCTTTTTGGTTTCTCTAGACCTCAAGGATGCATATCTTCACATCCCCATTCACTCTCTGCTAAATTTTCATGTTTCTCCGTTTCTTCCTGGCATTTCCAGTTATCTGCCTTGCCCTTTGTCCTTTCTACTGTCCAAAGGGTATTCACCGAAAGCCTCTTTCCTTTCATTGTTTTTTGCAAGATTTGAGGAAGATTTTCCACTATCTGGACAACCTTCTCATTCAAGCTCCTTCTCCCGTCTGTTGCAGGATCACCAGTTTACCATTTGTCTTTTGCACAGTCTGTGGTTCACCATAAACCACCAGAAATCAGTCCTGACACCTTCCCAGAATCATGTTTTCCTCAGGTGCATTCTTCAAACATCTCCCACACTGGCATCTCTCATTGCACCCAATTTTTTTTCTTAGACAACCTTTCTCCAGTCTCTTCTTCCTCTGTCCTCTTTCACAGCCAGGAAATTTCTCAGGGTTCTGAGATTTATGGCCTGCACTATTCCCATGCTCCCTTGAGCCATGCTCCATATAAGGAAATTTCAGTGGTACTTCAAATCAGTGTCACTCCCTGGAATTCCCTATCCCTTTTCTTCTTTGTTTCAAACTAGAGCTTCAGTGACAAATTCGTGATCTGTCTCTCAAACCAGGGGTTCCCTTCCAGGCTCTGATTCCTTCTCAGGAGCTGTTCATGGACTCCTCAGACCTGGGGTGTGAAGCCTCTTGTGGCACCCTAAAAGTCCATGCTCTCTGGCCTCATCAGAGGTCAGACCATATTAACATAAAAGTAATCAGAGCTCTGCTCCTGGCTCTGCAAGCTTTTCATTGCCTTTTTCATCCCAGGTCCCTCAAAGTCCTCACAGACAATACCACTATGTGATGTGATACTCAACAAGCAGGGTGTACAAGGTCCTTACTTCTTTGCAGGTTAGTTCTTCAGGTCTGGGATCTACCTATCAAGTATCAAGTAACTCTTCAGATGGTTTACATTCGCTTAGAGCACAATGTAGTGGCAGATTCTTTGAGCAAGTCCAGAACACAGGCTCACGAATGGATGCTTCACAGAGGTGTGTTCCTGGACATAGTCCATTGGTAGGGTATTCCTCGGGTAGATCTTTTTGCCTTCCCTATGAACAGACAACTTCCTCTATTTTGTTCCAGAATTCCAAGTCCTCTGACTTGGGAAGGGGATGCCTTGTCTTTTCCTTGGAAGGGAATGTTTCTATATGCCCCCCTCTTCCTCTTGTGCCACAAGTTCTGTACAAGATCAGGCAGAACTCTCCCAAAATCATGCTGGTGATTCCCTTTTGGCACAGACAGCATTGGTTCCCCCTTCTTCCTCACTTGGTCAGGGGCAATCACCACAAGCTACCTCACTGGGTTAATCTTCCCACACAAGACAAGGTATTTCTTATCCATCCTTAACTGTCCCCTCTTCAGATGGGACTGTGGGTGATAGGGTTTTGATCCCTTTTCAGCATTTTTCTCTGAGGATGTGCTCCAGATACTGCAGGAGACCAGGAATCCCAGTACCAGAAAGTTGTATTTGTCCATATGGAAAAGATTTTCTGTCTGGTGCCTCTTTTGTCATCAGGATCCCCTATCTGTGGAGGTTCCCATAGTTCTCTCTTCTTTGTGTGATCTGTTCCATGCTGGGTTGATGTATTCCTCAGTTAAAGTTTACCTATCAGCACGTTCTGCATGTCTACCCTTGAATCCTCCTCTAGCCTCTCCGTTTGAGGTCAAGCAATTTCTGAAAGGCATCCTTCATTTCAGGCCTCCCAGAAAGCCTATTCTGCTTTCTTGGGACCTCAGTTTTGAACCTGAAAAATTGACCAAGGCTCTTTTTGAGCCTGCTTATTCAGCTTCCTTGAAACATTGTACATGGAGCCAAAAGAACAGTCTTCCTACTTCAGCTAAGAGACTGTCTCAACTTCAGGCTGTCCTGGCTATTCCTCCTTTCTTAGTTTTTCCTAGAGACTGAATATCTCTTTGAACTAATCCTTTTACGCCCAAGCTGGTCAGTGAGTTGTCCCTTAATCAGTCTGTTCATCTTCCTTCTTTTTATCCTTCTCTGCAGTCTGCAAATGAGAAGGTTCTTCATACCTTGGATTTGCGTAGACAGCTCAGGCATTATTTGGATAATAAAAAGGCAGTTTTCAAATCTGAGCAGGTTTTTGTTTCTTTTCATCCCAGGAAATTGTGTTTATCTGTTTGTAAGCAAACCATCTGCTCCTGGATCTCTAAGGCCATTTTCTTTTGTTATTATTTTCATGGAAAATGTCTCTTTTCATCTGTAAAAGACACATTCTGCTAAGGTGGTAGCCTTCTCTGGTGCTTGTTTCAAGGATTTGGATATCAGCTCCATCCTTGAGGCTGTTACTTGTTCCTCCCTTCATACTTTTACTAAACATTACAATTTGGATGTTATTTCCAGGGATAGGGCAGGTTTTGCCAGGGCTGCCCAGCATGGATTTGTGCCTTCCTCCTCCAAGGCTTCTTCTTAGCTCTTGTACTCTCCCTTTATGTAAAGAATACTGCACATAGTTCAGATGTGTACAATCTTACCATAACAGTAGATGTCCTCCTCTTCCCTGTTGCAGTATTCGGTCCCACCCTCCTCCCCTCTGTTCTAGCTCTTGCCCTGTATTTCTGTTGCCCACCTGGCTGGGGATTCCTTATTCTTTTTCCTTCTGACCCTTTTTTTATTCTGGATGTACATGTTGTCTTTTGTTCCTGTGGGTATTCTGGCACTCCTGGGGCATTTCATTTCTGAGTGTTTGTATCCATAAGTCACCTTTATGCCCTACGCCGTACATGGGAAGCATACTATGACATTATGGTGCCTATAAGACCTAAAGGCTTTGGTATACTGGCTGGACGTTGGGCTATCCTTGGCAGGAGATATCTTATGTAAATAATACTGCAACAGTGAAAGGAAGGACATATACTGTTATTGTAAGATTTTATGCAATTGTACTTTCATTCCCAAGCCATTGAGAATGCTGGCCCTCTGTTGGAGTACAGCTGTCCAGAGTGACTGTCATTCAGGCATTCATGGGGGTATTTTGTATCCTTGCCAGAATCCTGGCTATGAGGACATTTTTATGTAGCCTAACCCCATTCCTGGAGTGGGGGGAGCTTGCTGCCTGCATTCTCATGGGGCCCACAATGTCTTCTCTTGCAGGCAAATACTGCCATGCACCTGCTACAAAAACCTACTGCTGGGGATGCACATCTCCATCACTCCTCCTCCAACCGAATGTACCTTGCTTCACCACATCCTTCCTTCCTTCCCTGAATGTGCATGCCTGTCCTTCTCTGCCAGCTTTGGCAAGTGTTAGAGCCACCAATCAAACTAATTTTGTCAGGAGCACAGTCAGGTCTTTATCCCTTTATGGTACCAGTGTGGGGAAAACAACTCTTTCTGTAAAATAGTTTCTAGCCCTTTGCTGTCTGTTTTTAAATAAAGCCACTTTCCAGGAGCTTTTATACATATTCATTAAACAGTCCTGTGTTACAATAGCCACCTTTCTCATGAATGTATTTCAATAAGACTTTTTCATTCTGAAGGCCAAGAACATAGACTGCATTACCACTGTCAGTTAGGAGGTTAAGTACATTTCAACATTTCACTTCCAGGTTTCTGAATAGCATATTGCGAGCACTGTGTTCAGTTGTGTATTATACCAGATCTAGACAATTTTGTTATAAAGTTAAGTCTAGGCTGTGCCTGTGTATCCTTGTTTTACATACTGACTGGCAAGGCGCAGCAGCTTACCCTTTTACAGATTAACTTACCTGCTCAAATGGTATTTCATGTTGTGTTTGTATTTCTATTTTGTTTTCTATATTTTACTCTTATTATATAGGGGTTGGTCGATAAAAAGGGCCCTTAAGTCCATTTTACTTATGTTAGATTGAGTTTTTTTTCTTAATTTTATCTGTTTGTTAACTGAGTAAGCCCACTGGACAAAGTGTCCCTTTTTTTGAGTGAGCCAAGAGCACTGTCTAGTTAAGTGACTTGTTCAGTCACACAGCCAACAGTTGGAAGTGGAAGGAATCAAACCCTGTGCTCTTAACTACAGGAAACAACTCAATAACAGCATGCAGAGCCTTAATCCTCTTTGCTAACTGCTATATATATATATATATACTTAAACACATTAAAAATTGTGGGTCTGTAGTATTCAACAACTTTTCTTCATGTTAGATCTACCATCACCCTTATGATATTGTCATCCATCTTATGCAACAGTTCCACCAGCTCCATATCCTAAGTATGTAAAACCACAAAATGTATTATTGCAGATATGGCCTTACATGTGCCCTGTAAAATGGAAAACTGGCACTTGCTTATGTGTATGCATTCTCTCATACTGCCCATAATCCACCTGACTTTTATAAGAGCCATGGCACTTACTGCATAATAAACGTTAGGGATGATGATGATGATGGTGGTGGTGGTGGTGGTGGTGGTGAACTCTCCCATAATATGCACTTCTTCTGACATCTGTAGAAGCAGTATTTCTAGACTGCAGTTAACCCTTAGATGTTGTATGAAAAGTGTGTGGCCTTTCATTTTTTTACAAACATATTGTGGACATTCTCCTGCCTAATTTGCAGTGGAAGCTGACTACATCCCTGTCCATCACAGTAGTATGTGTGCTGTTTACAAAAAGTCTGATTCTACTTTCTACTTCTTTTATTAAGATGGATACTGATATGTAGGTAAACATTCATCTCAGCCCAATCCCTTAAACTGCTGAGTTGTCCTGTTAAGGCTTTTCTCCTACATCATTAAACTGCATAATCACCTTTCAAACAGAACCATACTTGTGAAAATTAAAAACTCTTTCTTGTGTTCATAACAGGTTGTTATTGGTGTCCAGTAAGACCAGTTTCTGGGATAACTGCTGTTCGCCATCTACCTTTGCTGTTTTTCAGCCCATGGTCTCAGACATTTTCTTACATTGTCATTCTGATTGAATGGTTTAGTGACAGGTCAGATGCAGATATTAAGAGGCACTGCCACAGTCAACAACTGGTTCAGTACCTTGGATTCTCACTAAACTTTAGGATAACTGAAACCATACTATCTGGCAGAGCCATATCTGTTACCTATTCTTAGGGCTTGGGTTATGTCCTTTTCTTGAGGAGAACTCCTCCATTCTTTTAGCTATTATAAGTACCTGAGGCTCTGGTTTGACCCTTACATAACTTTAGGTATGTACCCTGAAAAAATATATGATCTTACTAGGAACCTGCAACAGGATTTCCCATTATATAATTTCTAAAGATTTAAAAAGATTTAAAAATTCTGGACTACCATTAATAAACTTTTTTATCCTGGCAACCCTACCACACCCACCCCCTTCCCCCACAGCACTGCAACTGAAACAGCTACTCTCCTAAACAACTACTTCATAGATACAATCCAAAAGCTAACTCAAAATAACAGCACTTCCTTTAATGCTCCTTCATCTTATAACATAACATCTTCCAATTGCTTCTCGTTTAAACCAGTACCCATCTCCTACATCAAATCTCTCTTGCTCAAACACAAACCGTGCTCCCCCCTCTGCTGATAAACTACCTTCGTACTTTCTCAAAATTGCTGCAGAGCCTATCGCCTATCAAGTATTCATACACATAAATAGATCCATTACTGAGGCTTGTGTCCCTGACATGTGGAAATCCTCCTATACAATTCTACTAGGCTGGCAACTACACTGACCCTTCTAACTACAGGCCCATTGCCATTTTGTCCCCTATCTCCAAAATTCTTGAGAAATGTATACATACCCAGTTACTTCATCTGCTAGAAAATAACCTGCTAACCACCACCCAACATGGCTTCAGACCCCACCACAGTACTTCCACTGCATTACTCTCTTTCACCCATACAGTAGCTGAGACTAATTTCCTGCTTATTCCTTGATCTCTCAAAGGCTTTTGATACTGTTTCTCACTCTAAACTTCTAAATAAACTCTTAGACCTCAACCTCTCCAGCTCCTCAGTAAACTGGTTCTCCAGCTATCTCTCCAATAGGCAACAATCTGTTCGTTGGCAAACTGTCCTTTCCCCCTTCCTCCTGGTCAACACTGGAGTTCCTCAAAGATCAATCCTTGGCCCCTTCTTATTCAATATCTTCACAAACTACATTCTGCTTGCAAACTCTCTACTCTGTTACAATATGCCAATGATTCCACACTCATTGCCACTGCCTATAGTATTACGGACCTTTTAACACTCACTCAGGATACCGGCTCAGCTGTAGAAACATGGCTGTTCATTAATCAGGTAGTACTAAATGCTAAAAAAAACAAAACTCCTTCTCTTCTTTCTTAAAACACTAACACAACACAAATCCTTTTTTGTCATCACCTCCCTCAACAATACTATCATTAAAGCTGAACCCCATATCAAACTACGTGGCATCATAATTGACGATGAACTAAAATTTGATCTTCACATCCTAGAATGCATAAAAAAATCCACCAGAAACTCGGGCTACTTTACAAAAATCGTAAATTCCAAACACCAACCTCCAAACTTTCTCAGTCACTCCTCCTATCTTGTTTACTTTATGCTGCTCCTATCCTAACTAACATTCGATATAGTCTTTTGTCCAAACTCGAACAAACATGCAACAAAATAGCCAGATTTGCCACAAACCTCCCATCAACTCACACCACTGTCTTACTCTAAAGAAGCTTCAGTGCCCTGAATTCTCTCATCAACTAATACTTCCTCAATTACAGATTACACATTCTGTTCTGTACAATCCCTCCCCCTGCCCTTTCTTCTCCAACCTTGTATCTTACTACATTCCGCTCCGTCTCCACTCAACTGACCAACACTTTCTTCGCCTATATAAACCCTAAAAGAACTTTGCAAAGTTCCTTTACAAGTATTCTGTAGCCCATGTTTGGAACATCCCCTCCAGTATATGAAATCTCTCTCAACAACACCAGTTTAAAGGAGAGCTAAAAAACTATCTCCTTAATACCTGGTCCTGTCCATGCCTTGCTCCCACTTGACATCTCTTTAGTCTCTACCCCCCATTTGTCTCAATCCCCTACAGTTCTATTTGAATTATATCCTTCCCTTGCTCGTACCCTTCTCTACCCCTATTTGTCTCACTCCCCTTCAGTTCTATTTGAATTATAGCCTTCCCTTGCTCATACCCTTCTCTTCCTCCTCTCTATTTGTCTCACTCCCCTTCAGTTCTATTTGAATTATATCCTTCCCTTGCTCGTACCCTTCTCTACCTCCTCTCTATTTGTCTCACTCCCCTTCAGTTCTATTTGAATTATATCCTTCCCTTGCTTGTAACCTTCTCTACCCCGTCTGTATTTGTCTCACTCCCCTTCACTTCTGCTTGAATTATATCCTTCCCTTGCTCATACCCATCTCAACCCCCTCTCTATTTGTCTCACTCCCCTTCAGTTCTATTTGAATTATATCCTTCCCTTGCTCGTACCCTTCTCTACCCCCTCTCTATTTGTCTCACTCCCCTTCAGTTCTATTTGAATTATATCCTTCCCTTGCTCGTACCCTTCTCTACCCCCTGTAATTGTCTCCTCCTTCAGTTCTACTTGAATTATATGCCCCCGTTGCTCGCACCCTTCTCTACCCCCTCTCTATTTGTCTCACTCCCCTTCAGTTCTATTTGAATTATATCCTTCCCTTGCTTGTACCCTTCTCTACCCCCTCTCTATTTGTCTCACTCCCCTTCAGTTCTATTTGAATTATATCCTTCCCTTGCTTGTACCTTTCTCTACCCCCTCTATATTTGTCTCACTCCCCTTCAGTTCTACTTGAATTATATCCCCTCTTTGCTCGTACCCTTCTCTATCCCCAATCTATTTGCCTCACTCCCCTTCAGTTCTATTGGAATTGCATCCTTCCCTTGCTCGTACCCTTCACTACACCCTCTCTATTTGTCTCACTCCCCTTCAGTTCTATTTGAATTATATCCTTCCCTTGCTCGTACCCTTCTCTACCCCCTCTCTATTTGTCTCACTCCCCTTCAGTTCTATTTGAATTATATCCTTCCCTTGCTCGTACCCTTCTCTACCCCCTATTTGTCTCACTCCTCTTCAGTTCTATTTGAATTATATCCCCCCCTTGCTCTTACCCTTCTCTACCCCCTCTCTATTTGTCTCACACCCCTTCAGTTCTATTTGAATTATATCCTTCCCTTGCTCGTACCCTTCTCTACATCCCCCATTTGTCTCACTCCCCTTCAGTTCTACATGAATTATATCTACCTCTTGCTCGTACCCTTCTCTACCCCCTCTCTTTTTGCCTCACTCCCCTTCAGTTCTATTTGAATTAGATCCTTCCCGTGCTAGTACCCTTCTCTACCCCCTCTCTTTTTGTCTCACTCCCCTTCAGTTCTATTTGAAATATATTTTTCCCTTGCTCGTACCCTTCTCTACCCCCTCTCTTTTTGTCTCACTCCCCTTCAGTTCTATTTGAAATATATTTTTCCCTTGCTCGTACCCTTCTCTACCCCCTCTATTTGTCTCACTGCCCTTCAGTTCTACTAGAAATATATCCCCCCTTGTTCGTACCCTTCTCTACCCCCTCTATTTGTCTCACTGCCCTTCAGTTCTACATGAATTATATCTACCCCTTGCTCGTACCCTTCTATACCCCCTCTCTTTTTGCCTCACTCCCCTTCAGTTCTATTTGAATTAGATCCTTCCCGTGCTAGTACCCTTCTCTACCCCCTCTCTTTTTGCCTCACTCCCCTTCAGTTCTATTTGAATTAGATCCTTCCCTTGCTCGTACCCTTCTCTGCCTCCCCCCTACTTGTCTCACTCCCCTTCAGTTCTGTTTGAATTATATCCTTCCCTTGCTCATACCCTTCTCTACCCCCCCCATTTGTCTCACTCCTTTTCAGTTCTACTTAAATTATATCCCCCCTTGCTCGCACCCTTCACTACCCCCTCTCTATTTGTCTCACTCCCCTTCAGTTTTGTTTGAATTATATCCTTCCCTTCCTCGTACCCTTCACTACCCCCTCTCTATTTGTCTCACTCCCCTTCTGTTCTGTTTGAATTATATCCTTCCCTTGCTTGTGCCCTTCTCTACCCCCTCTCTATTTGTCTCACTCCCCTTCAGTTCTGTTTGAATTATATCCTTCCCTTGCTCGTACCCTTCTCTACCCCCTCTCTATTTGTCTCACTCCCCTTCAGTTCTGTTTGAATTATATCCTTCCCTTGCTTGTACCCTTCTCTACCCACCCATTTGTCTCACTCCCCTTCAGCTCTACTTGAATTATATCCACCCCTTGCTCGTACCCTTCTCTACCTTCTCTCTATTTGTCTCACTCCCCTTCAATTCTATTTGAATTAGATCCTTCCCGTGCTAGTACCCTTCTCTACCCCCTCTGTGTTTGTTCACTCCCATTCAGTTCTATTTGAATTATATCTTTCCCTTGCTCGTACCCTTCTCTACCCCCTCTATTTGTCTCACTCCCCTTCAGTTCTATTTGAATTATATCCTTCCCTTGCTCGTACCCTTCTCTACCCCCACTCTATTTGTCTCACTCCCCTTCAGTTCTGTTTGAATTATATCCACCCCTTGCTCATACCCTTCTCTACCCCCTCTCTGTTTGCCTCACTCCCCTTCATTTCTGTTTGAATTATATCCTTCCCTTGCTCGTACCCTTCTCCACCCCCCTTATTTGTCTCACTCCCCTTCGGTTCTATTTGAATTATATCCTTCCCTTGTTCGTACCCTTCTCTACCCCCCCCTATTTGTCTCACTCCTCTTCAGTTCTATTTGAATTCCATCCTTCCCTTGCTCGGACCCCTCTCTACCCCCTTTCTATTTGTCTCACTTCCCTTTAGTTCTTTTTGAATTACATCCTTCCCTTGCTCGTACCCTTCTCTACCCCCTCTCTATTTGTCTCACTCCCCTTCAGTTCTATTTGAATTATATCCTTCCCTTGCTCATACCCTTCTCTACCCCACTTATTTGTCTCACTCCCCTTCGGTTCTATTTGAATTATATCCTTCCCTTGCTCGTACCCTTCTCTACCCCCTCTCTATTTGTCTCACTCCCCTTCAGTTCTGTTTGAATTATATCCTTCCCTTGCTCGTGCCCTTCTTTACCCCACCTATTTGTCTCACTCCCCTTCAGTTCTATTTGAATTCCATCCTGCCCTTCCTCGGACCCCTCTCTACCCCCTTTCTATTTGTCTCACTTCCCTTTAGTTCTTTTTGAATTACATCCTTCCCTTGCTCATACCCTTCTCTACCCCCCATTTGTCTCATTCCACTTCAGTTCTACTTGAATTATATCCACCCCTTGCTCGTTCCCTTATCTACCCCCTCTCTATTTGTCTCATTCCCCTTCAGTTTTATTTGAATTATATCCTTCCTTTGCTCGTACCCTTCTCTACCCCCTCTCTGTTTGTCTCACTCCCCTTCAGATCTGTTTGAATTATATCCTTCCCTTGCTCGTAGCCTTCTTTACCCCCTCTCTAATTGTCTCACTCCCCTTCAGTTCTACTTGAATTATATCCCCCCTTGCTCGTACCCTTCTTGACCCCCCTATTTGTCTCACTCCCATTCAGTTCTATTTGAATTATATCCTTCCCTTGCTCGTACTCTTCTCTACCCCCTCTATTTGTCTCACTCCCCTTCAGTTCTACTTGAAATATACCCCCCTTGCTCGTGCCCTTCTCTACCCCCTCTCTCTGTCTCACACCCCTTCAGTTCTGTTTGAATTGTATCCTTCTCTTGCTCGTACCTTTCTCTACCCCATTATTTGTCACTCCCCTTTAGTTCTATTTGAATTATATCCTTCCCTTGCTCGTACCCTTCTCTAACCCCCATTTGTCTCACTCCCCTTTAGTTCTATTTGAATTATATCCACCCACTGCTCGTACCCTTCTCTACCCCCGCTCTATTTGTCTCACTACCCTTCAGTTTTATTTGAATAATATCCTTCCCATGCTCATACCGTTCTCTACCCCCTCTCTGGTTATCTCACTCCCCTTCAATTCTGTTTGAATTATATCCTTCCCTTGCTCGTAACCTTCTCTACCCCCTCTCTATTTGTCTCACTTCCCTTCAGTTCTGTTTGAATTATGTCCTTCCCTTCCTCGTACCCTTACCTAACCCTTCTCTATTTGCCTGACTTCTTTTCAGTTCTATTTGAATTGGATCCTTCCCGTGCTAGTACCCTTCTCTACACCCTCTGTTTGTCTCACTTCCCTTCAGTTCTACTTGAAATATATCCCCCCTTGCTCGTACCCTTCTCTAACCCCTCTCTATTTGTCTCACTCCCCTTCAGTTCTATTTTAATTATATCTTTCCCTTGCTTGTACCCTTCTCTACACCCTCTATTTGTCTCATTTCCCTTCAGTTCTACTTGAAATGTATCCCCCCCTTGCTCGTACCCTTCTCTACCCCCTCTCTATTTGTCTCACTCCCCTTCAGTTCTGTTTGAATTATATCCTTCCCTTGCTCGTACCCTTCTCCACCCCCCCATTTGTCTCACTCCCCTTCAGTTCTGTTTGAATTATATCCTTCCCTTGCTCGTACCCTTCTCTACCCCCTCTCTATTTGTCTCACTCCCCTTCAGTTCTATTTGAATTATATCCTTCCTGTGCTCGTACCCTTCTCTGCCCCCCTATTTGTCTCACTCCTCTTCAGTTCTATTTGAATTATATCCTTCCCTTGCTCATACCTTTCTCTACCCCCCATATTTGTCTCACTCCCCTTCAGTTCTACTTGAATTATATCCCCTTGCTGGGTACCCTTCTCACCCCCCCATTTGTCTCACTCCTTTTCAGTTCTATTTGAATTATATCCTTCCTTGATCGTACCTTTCTCTACCCCGTGTTGTCTCACTCCCCTTCAGTTCTACTTGAATTATATCCTCCCCTTGCTCGTACCCTTCTCTGCCCCTCTATATTTGTCTCACTCCCCTTCAGTTCTATTTGAATTATATCCTTCCTTTGCTCGTACCCTTCTCTACCCCCTCTCTAATTATCTCACTCACCTTCAGTTTTATTTGAATAATATCCTTCCCTTGCTAGTACCCTTCTCTACCCACTCTCTTTTTGTCTCACTCGCCTTCCGTTCTATTTGAATTATATCCTTCCTTTGCTCGTAGTCTGCTCTAACCCCTCTCTATATGTCTCACTCCCCTTCAGTTCTGTTTGAATTATACCCCCCCTTGCTCCTACCCTTCTCTACCCCCTCTGTATTTGGGTCACTCCCCTTCAGCTCTATTTGAATTATATCCCCCCTTGCTCGTACCCTTCTCTACCCCCTCTCTATTTGTCTCACTCCCCTTCAGTTCTATTTGAATTATATCCTTCCTGTGCTCGTACCCTTCTCTGCCCCCTCTCTATTTGTCTCACTCCCCTTCAGTTCTATTTGAATTATATCCTTCCCTTGCTCATACCTTTCTCTACCCCCTTTCTATTTGTCTCACTCCCCTTCAGTTCTACTTGAATTATATCCTTCCCTTGCTCGTACCCTTCTGTACCCCCCTATTTGTCTCACTCCTTTTCAGTTCTATTTAAATTATATCCTTTCCTTGATCGTACCTTTCTCTACCCCCGTATTTGTCTCCCTCCCCTTCAGTTCTACTTGAATTATATCCACCCCTTGCTCGTACCCTTATCTACCCCCTCTCTATTTGTCTCACTCCCCTTCAGTTCTATTTGAATTATATCCTTCCATGCTCGTACCCTTCTCTACCCCCTCTCTAATTATCTCACTCACCTTCAGTTTTATTTGAATAATATCCTTCCCTTGCTAGTACCCTTCTCTACCCACTCTCTTTTTGTCTCACTCGCCTTCCGTTCTATTTGAATTATATCCTTCCTTTGCTCGTAGTCTGCTCTAACCCCTCTCTATATGTCTCACTCCCCTTCAGTTCTGTTTGAATTATACCCCCCCTTGCTCCTACCCTTCTCTACCCCCTCTGTATTTGGGTCACTCCCCTTCAGCTCTATTTGAATTATATCCCCCCTTGCTCGTACCCTTCTCTACCCCCTCTCTATTTGTCTCACTCCCCTTCAGTACTATTTGAATTATATCCTTCCCTTGCTCATGCCCTTCTCTACCCCCCCTATTTGTCCCACTCCCCTTCAGTTCTATTTGAATTATATCATTTCCTTGCTCGTACCTTTCTCTACCCCTGTATTTGTCTCACTCCCCTTTCGGTTCTACTTGAATTATATCCCCCCTTTGCTCGTACCCTTCTCTACCCCTCTCTATTTGTCTCACTCCCCTTCAGTTCTATTTGAATTATATCCCCCTTCCTCTGGCCTTCTCCTGCCCTCTCTGTTGTCTCACTCCCCTTCAGTTCTATTTGAATTATATCCCCCCCTTGCTCGTACCCTTCTCTACCCCCTCTCTATTTGTCTCACTGCCCTTCAGTTCTACTTGAATTATGCCCCCCCTTTGCTCATAGCCTTCTCTACCCCCTCTCTATTTGTCTCACTCCCCTTCAGTTCTGTTTGAATTATATCCTTCCCTTGCTCGTACACTTCTCTACCCCCATTTGTCCCTCCTTCAGTTCTATTTGAATTATATCCTTTCCTTGCTCGTGCCTTTTCTACCCTTCTCTACCCCTCTCTATTTGTCTCACTCCCCTTCAGTTCTATTTGAATTATATCCTTCCCTTCCTCGTAGCCTTCTCTACGCCCTCTCTATTTGTCTCACTCCCCTTCAGTTCTATGCTTGCTCGTGCCTTCTCTACCCCCACTCTATTTGTCTCCCACCCCTTCAGTTCTATTTGAATTATATCCTTCCCTTGCTCGTACCCTTCTGTACCCCTTCTCTGCCTCACTCCCCTTCAGTTCTGTTTGAATTATATCCTTCCCTTGCTCGTACCCTTCTCTACCCACCTATTTGTCTCACTCCCCTTCAGTTCTACTTGAATTATATCCCCGCCTTGCTCATACCCATCTCTACCTCTAATCTGTTTGCCTCACTCCCCTTCAATTCTATTGGAATTACATCGTTCCCTTGCTTATACCCTTCTCTACCCCCCCTATTTGTCTCACTCCCCTTCAGTTCTATTTGAATTATATCCCTCTCGTGCTCGTACCCTTCTCAACCCCATCTCTATTTGTCTCACTCCCCTTCAGTTCTACTTGAATTATATCCTTCCCTTGCTCGTAACCTTCTCTATCCCCTCTCTATTTGTCTCACTCCCCTTCAGTTCTACTTGAATTATATCCTTCCCTTGCTCGTACCCTTCTCTACCCCCCATTTGTCTCACTCCCCTTCAGTTTTGTTTGAATTATATCCTTCCCGTGCTCGTACCCTTCTCTACCCCCTCTCTATTTGTCTCACTCCCCTTCAGTTCTGCTTGAATTATATCCTTCCCATGCTCATACCCTTCTCTACCCCCTCTCTATCTGTCTCACTCCCCTTCAGTTCTATTTGAATTATATCCTTCCCTTGGTCGTACCCTTCTCTACCCCCTTCCTATTTGTCTCACTCCCCTTCAGTTCTATTTGAATTATATCTTTCCCTTGCTCGTACCCTTCTCTACCCCCCCATTTCTCTCACTCCTATTCAGTTCTGTTTGAATTATATCCTTCCCTTGCTCGTACCCTTCTCTACCCTCCATTTGTCTCACTCCCCTTCAGTTCTACTTGAATTATATCCCCCCTTGCTCGTACCCTTCTCTACCCGCTCACTATTTGTCTCACTCCCCTTCAGTTCTGTTTGAATTATATCCTTCCCATGCTTGTACCCTTCTCTACCCCCTCTCTAATTGTTTCACTCTCCTTCAGTTCTGTTTGAATTATAGCCCCCCTTGCTCGTACCCTTCTCTACCCCCTCTCTATTTGTCTCACTCCCCTGCAGTTCTATTTGAATTATATCCTTCCCATGCTTGTACCCTTCTCTACTCCCTCTCTAATTGTTTCACTCCCCTTCAGTTCTGTTTGAATTATATCCCCACCTTGCTTGTACCCATCTCTACCCCCTCTCTATTTGTCTCACTCCCCTGCAGTTCTATTTGAATTATATCCTTCCCTTGCTCGTACCCTTCACTACCCCCTTCCTATTTGTCTCACTCCCCTTCAGTTCTATTTGAATTATATCTTTCCCTTGCTCGTACCCTTCTCTACCCCCCCAGTTCTCTCACTCCTATTCAGTTCTGTTTGAATTATATCCTTCCCTTGTTCGTACCATTCTCTACCCCCCATTTGTCTCACTCCCCTTCAGTTCTACTTGAATTATATCACCCCTTGCTCATACCGTTCTCTACCCCCTCTCTACTTGTCTCACTCCCCTTCAGTTATATTTGAATCATATCCTTCCCTTGCTCTTACCCCTCTCTACCCCCCTCTCTATTTCTCTCACTCCCCTTCTGTTCTGTTTGAATTATATCCTTCCCTTGCTCGTACCCTTCTCTACCCCCTCTCTATTTGTCTCACTCCCCTTCAGTTCTGTTTGAATTATATCCTTCCCTTGCTCGTACCCTTCTCTACCCCCTCTCTATTTGTCTCACTCCCCTTCAGTTCTATTTCAATTATATATTTCCCTTGCTTGTACCCTTCTCTACCCCCTCTATATTTGCCTCACTCCCCTTCTGTTCTATTGGAATTACATCCTTCCCTTGCTCGTACCCTTCTCTACCCCCCTCTCTATTTGTCTCACTCCCCTTCAGTTCTATTTGAATTATATCCTTCCCATGCTCGTACCCTTCTCTACCCCCTCTCTAATTGTCTCACTCCCCTTCAGTTCTGTTTGAATTATATCCTTCCCTTGCTCGTACCCTTCTCTACCCCCATTTGTCTCACTCCCCTTCAGTTCTACTTGAATTATATCCACCCCTTGCTCGTACCTTCTCTACCCCCTCTCTATTTGTCTCACTCCCCTTCAGTTCTATTTGAATTATATCCTTCCCTTGCTCGTACCCTTCTCTACCCCCTCTCTATTTGTCTCACTCCTTCAGTTCTATTTGAATTATATCCTTCCCATGCTCGTACCCTTCTCTGCCCCCCTTATTTGTCTCACTCCTTTTCATTTCTACATGAATTATATCCCCCCTTGCTCGTACCCTTCTCTACCCCCTCTCTATTTGTCTCACTCCCCTTCAGTTCGGTTTGAATTATATCCTACCCTTACTCGTGCCCTTCTTTACCCCCCTATTTGTCTCACTCCCCTTCAGTTCTATTTGAATTATATCCTTCCCTTGCTCATACCCTTCTCTACCCCCTCTGTATTTTTCTCACTCCCCTTCAGTTCTGTTTGAATTATATCCTTCCCTTGCTCGTACCCTTCTTTACCCCCCTATTTGTCTCACTCCTCTTCAGTCCTATCGGAAATATATCCTTCAGTTGCTACCCCCTCTCTATTTGTCTTACTCCCCTTCAGTTCTATTTGAATTATATCCTTCCCATGCTCGTACCCTTCTCTACCCCTCCTCTATTTGTCTCACTCCCCTTCAGTTCTACTTGAATTTTATCCACCCCTTGCTCGTAACCTTCTCTACCCCCACTCTATTTGTCTCCCCCCTTCAGTTCTATTTGAATTATATCCTTCCCTTGCTTGTTCCCCTTCTCTACCCCCTCTCTGTTTGTCTCACTCCCCTTCAGTTCTATTTAAATTATATCCTTCCCTTGCTCGTACCCTACTCTACTCCCCATTTGTCTCCTTCCCCTTCATTTCTATTTGAATTATATCCTTCCCTTGCTCGTACCCATTTCTACCCCCCATTTGTCTCACTCCCCTTCAGTTCTACTTGAATTATATCCCCCCTTGATCGTACCCTTCTCTACCCCCTCTCTATATGTCTCACTCCTCTTCAGTTTATTTGAATTATATCCTTCCCTTCTCTACCCCCTCTCTATTTCTCTCACTCCCCTTCATTTCTGTTTGAATTATATCCTTCCCTTGCTCATACACTTCTCTACCCCCTCTCTATTTGTCTCACTCCCCTTCAGTTCTGTTTGAATTTTACCCTACCCTTGCTCGTACCCTTCTCTACCCCCTCTCTAATTGTCTCACTCCCCTTCAGTTCTATTTGAATTATATCCTTCCTTTGCTCTTACCCTTCTCTACCCCCCTCTCTATTTGTCTCACTCCCCTTCAGTTCTATTTGAGTTATATCCTTCCCTTGCTCGTACCCTTCTCTGCCCCCCCATTTGTCTCACTCCCCTTCAGTTCTATTTGAATTATATCCTTCCCTTGCTCGTTCCCTTCTCTACCCCGCATTTGTCTCACTCCCCTTCAGTTGTACTTGAATTATATCCACCCCTTGCTCGTACCCTTCTCTACCTCCTCTTTATTTGTCTCACTCCCCTTCAGTTCTATTTGAATTATATGTTTCCCTTGCTCTTACCCTTCTCTAACCCCTCAATTTTTCTCACTCGCCTTCAGTTCTACTTGAAATATATCCCCCCTTGCTCATACCCTTCTCTACCCCCTCTCTATTTGTCTCACTCCCCTTCAGTTCTATTTGAGTTATATCCTTCCCTTGGCCGTACCCTTCTCTGCCCCCCCATTTGTTTCACTCCCCTTCAGTTCTGCTTGAATTATATCCCCGCCTTGCTCGTACCCTTCTCTACCCCTCTTTATTTGTCTCACTCCTTCAGTTGTGTTGGATTATATCAACCCCTTCCTTTGTACCCTTCTCTACCCCCTCTCTATTTGTCTCACTCCCCTTCAGTTCTGTTTGAATTATATCCTTCCCTTGCTCGTACCCTTCTCTACCCCCTCTCTATTTGTCTCACTCCCCTTCAGTTTTATTTGAATTATATCCTTCCCTGGCTCGTACCTTTCACTGCCCTCCCTATTTATGTCTCTCCCCTTCAGTTCTATTTGAATTATATCCTTCCCTTGTTTGTACCCTTCTCTACCCCTTCTGTATTTGTCTCACTCCCCTTCAGTTGTATTTGAATTGTATATTTCCCTTGCTCGTACCCTTCTCTCCCCCCCCCATTTGTCTCACTCCTCTTCAGTTCTACTTGAATTGTATCCCCCCTTGCTCTACCCTTCTCTTCCCCACATTTATCTCACTCCACGTCAGTTCTACTTGAATTATATCCACCCCTTGCTCGTACCCTTCTCTACCCCCTGTCTATTTGTCTCACTTCCCTTCAGTTCTATTTGAATTATATCCTTCCCTTGCTCGTATTCTTCTCTATCGCCTCTCTATTCGTCTCACTCCCCTTCAGTTCTACTTAAATTATATCCCCCCTTGCTCGTACCCTTCTCTACCCCCTGTCTATTTGTCTCACTTCCCTTCAGTTCTACTTAAATTATATCCCCCCTTGCTCGTACCCGTCTCTACCCCCTCTCTATTTGGCTCCCTCCCCTTCAGTTCTGTTTGAATTATATCCTTCCCCTGCTCTTACCCTTCTCTACCCCCCATTTGTCTCACTCCACTTCAGTTCTACTTGAATTATATCCACCCCTTGCTCGTACCCTTATCTACCCCCTCTCTATTTGTCTCATTCCTTCAGTTTATTTGAATTATATCCTTCCTTTGCTTGCCTTCTCTACCCCTCTCTGTTTGTCTCACTCCTTCAGTTCTGTTTGAATTATATCCTTCCCTTGCTCGTACCTTCTCTACCCCTGTCTATTTGTCTCCTCCTTCCATTCTATTTGAATTATGTCTTCCCATTGCCCTTCTCTACCCCTCTCTGGTGTCTGCTCCCGTTCAGTTCTGTTTGAATTATATCCTTCCCTTGCTCGTACCCTTCTCTACCCCCCATTTTTCTCACTCCCCTTCAGTTCTACTTGAATTATATCCACCCCTTGCTTGTACCATTCTTTACCCCATCTATATTTGTCTCACTCCCCTTTAGTTCTACTTGAAATATACCCCCTTGCGTGCCTTCTCTCCCTCTCTCTTGTCTCCCTTCACCCTTCTGTTTGGTTTATCCTTCCTGCGTGCCAGTCTCTGCCCCCATTTGTCTCACTCCCTTCAGTTCTACTTGAATTATATCCTCCCTTGCTCGTGTTCTCTGCCCTCTCTATTTGTCTCACTCCTTCAGTTCTGTTTGAATTGTATCCTTCCTTTGCTCATTGCCCTTCTCTGCCCCCTCTCTATTTGTCTCACTCCCTTCAGTTCTACTTGAATTATATCCCCCTTGCTCGTAGCCTTCTCTACCCCTCTCTATTTGTCTCCTCCCCTTCAGTTCTATTTGAATTATATCCTTTGCTTGCTCTTACCCTTCTCTACCCTCTCTTTTTGTCTCACTCCCTTCCGTTCTGTTGAATTATATCCTTCCCATGCTGCACCCTTCTCTACCCCCTCTCTAATTAACTCCTCCATTTCAGTTATGTTTGAATTATATCCTTCCCTTGCTCATGCCCTTCTCTATCCCTCTCTATTTGCCTCACTTCTCTTCAGTTCTATTTGAATTATATCCTTCCTTTGCTCATCCCCTTCGCTACCCCCTCTCTATTTGTCTCACTCCCCTTCAGTTCTATTTGAACTAGATCCTTCCCGTGCTAGTACCCTTCTCTACGCCCTCTATTTGTCTCACTTCCCCTCAGTTCTACTTGAAATATATCCCCCCTTGCTCGTACCCTTCTCTACCCCCTCTCTATTTGTCTCACTCCCCTTCAGTTCTGTTTGAATTATATCCTTCCCGTGCTTGTAACCTTCTCTACCCCCTCTCTGTTTGTCTCACTCCCCGTCAGTTGTATTTCAATTCTATCCTTCCCTTGCTTGTACCCTTCTCTAAACCCCTATTTTTCTCACTCCCCTTCAGTTCTATTTGAATTATATCCTTCCCTTGCTCATACCCTTCTCTACCCCCTCTCTATTTGTCTCACTCCCCTTCAGTTCTATTTGAATTATATCTTTCCCTTGCTCGTACCCTTCTCTACCCCCTCTCTATTTGTCTCACTCCCCTTCAGTTCTATTTGAATTATATCCTTCCCTTGCTCATACCCTTCTCTACCCCCTCTCTATTTGTCTCACTCCCCTTCAGTTCTGTTTGAATTATATCCCCCCTTGCTCGTACCCTTCTCTACCCCCTCTCTATTTGTCTCACTCCCCTTCAGTTCTATTTGAATTATATCCTTCCCTTGCTCTTACCCTTCTCTATCCCCTCTCTATTTGTCTCACTCCCCTTCAGTTCTATTTGAATTATATCCTTCCCTTGCTCGTACCCTTCTCTACCCCCCATTTGTCTCACTCCCCTTCAGTTCTGTTAATTCTCCCCCCCTTTTCGTGTATCTACCCCCCCTCTCTATTTGTCTCACTCCCCTTCAGTTCTATTTGAATTATATCCTTCCCGTGCTCGTACCCTTCTGTATCCCGTCTCTATTTGTCTCACTCCCCTTCAGTTCTGTTTGAATTATATCCTTCCCTTGCTCGTACCCTTCTCTATCCCCTCTATATTTGTCTCACTCCCCTTCAGTTCTATTTGAATTATATCCTTCCCTTGCTCTTACCCTTCTCTACCCCCTCTATTTGTCTCACTCCCCTTGAGTTCTATTTGAATTATATCCTTCCCTTGCTCTTGCCTTCTCTACCCCCATTTGTCTCACTCCTTCAGTTCTATTTGAATTATATCCTTCCTTGCTCTTGCCTTCTCTACCCCCATTTGTCTCTACTCCTTCAGTTCTGTTTGAATTATATCCTTCCCTTGCTCGTACCCTTCTCTATCCCTCTCTATTTGTCTCACTCCTTTCAGTTCTGTTTGAATTATATCCTTCCTTGCTCTTCTACCCTTCTCTACCCCTCTATTTGTCTCACTCCCTTCAGTTCTATTTGAATTATATCCCTTCCCCATGCTAATGCCTTCTCTACCCCCTCTCTGTTGTCTCACTCCCTTCAGTTCTATTTGAATTATATCCTTTCCTTGCTCCTCTTCTCTACCCCTCTCTTGTCTCACTCCCTTCAGTTCTATTTGAATTATATCCTTCCTTCGTACTCTTCTCTACCCCTCTCTATTTGTCTCACTCCTCTTCAGTTCTGTTTGAATTATATCCTTCCCTTGCTCGTGACCTTCTCTACCCCTCTCTATTTGTCTCTCCACTTCCTTCAGTTCTATTTGAATTATATCCTTCCTTTGTTCATCCTTCTCTACCCCTCTCTATTTGTCTCACTCCTTCAGTTCTATTTGAATTATATCCTTCCCTTGCTCGTGACTCCTTCTCTACCCCCTTTGTCTCACTCCCCTTCAGTTCTACTTGAGTTATATCCCCCCTTGCTCCTGCCTTCTCTACCCCTCTCTATTTGTCTCACTCCCCTTCAGTTCTATTTGAATTATATCCTTCCCTTGCTCGTGCCTTTCTCTCTACCCCTCTGTTTGTCTCACTCCTTCAGTTCTATTTGAATTATATCCTTTCATTTCCTTGTAAGTACTAGTGACTTCTCTACCCTCTCTATTTGTCTCACTCCTTCAGTTCTATTTGAATTATATCCTTCCCTTGCTCGTGACCCTTCTCTCCCTCTCTATTTGTCTCCTCCTTCAGTTCTATTTGAATTATATCCTTCCCTTGCTTGCACCTTCTCTACCCCCTCTCTATTTGTCTCCTCCCTTCAGTTCTATTTGAATTATATCCTTCCCAGCTCATACCCTTCTCTACCCCCTCTCTATTTGTCTCACTCCTTCAGTTCTATTTGAATTATATCCTTCCCTTGCTCACCCTTCTCTACCCTCTCTATTTGTCTCACTCCCTTCATTTGAATTATATCCTTCCTTCTACCCTCTCTATTTGTCTCACTCCTTCAGTTCTATTTGAATTATATCCTTCCCCTTCTCTTACCCCTCTCTATTTGTCTCACTCCCTTTCAGTTCTATTTGATTATATCCCCTTGCTCCTTGTCCCTTCTCTACCCCTCTCTATTTGTCTCACTCCTTCAGTTCTATTTGAATTATATCCTTCCTTGCTCGTACCTCTACCCCCTCTGTTTGTCTCACTCCCTTCAGTTCTGTTTCAATTATATCCTTCCCTTGCTCTTTCCTTCTCTACCCCCCTCTATTTGTCTCACTCCTTCAGTTCTATTTGAATTATATCCTTTGCTTGTCCTTCTCTACCCCTCTCTTGTCTCACTCCCTTCAGTTCTGTTTGAATTATATCCCTTGCTCGTGCCCTTCTCTACCCCCTATTTGTCTCACTCCTTCAGTTCTCTTTGAATTATATCCTTCCCTTGCTCGTGCCCTTCTCTACCCTCTCTATTTCTCTCATTCCCCTTCAGTTTTACTTGAATTATATCCCCCTTGCTCGTACCCTTCTCTACCCCCTCTCTATTTGTCTCACTCCCCTTCAGTTCTATTTGAATTATATCCTTCCTTTGCTCGTGCCTTCTCTACCCCTCTATTTGTCTCACTCCCCTTCAGTTCTATTTGAATTATATCCTTCCCTTGCTCTGCCTTCTCTACCCCCTCTATTTGTCTCACTCCCTTCAGTTCTATTTGAATTATATCCTTCCTGCTTGCCTTCTCTACCCTCTCTATTGTCTCACTCCCCTTCAGTTCTATTTGATTTATATCCTTCCCTTGCTTGTACCCTTCTCTGCCCCCCTATTTGTCTCACTCCCCTTCAGTTCTGTTTGAATTATATCCTTCCCTTGCTCGTACCCTACTCTACCCCCCATTTGTCTCACTCCCCTTCAGTTCTACTTGAATTATATCCCTCCTTGCTCGTACCCTTCTATACCCGCTTTCTATTTGTCTCACTCCCCTTCAGTTCTGTTTGAATTATATCTTTCCCTTGCTTGTACCCTTCTCTACCCCCTCTCTTTGTCTCACTCCTTCAGTTCTATTTGAATTATATCCTTCCCTTGCTCATAACCTTCTCTACCCCCTCTATTTGTCTCACTCCCTTCAGTTCTATTTGAATTATATCCTTCCCTTGCTCGTGCCTTCTCTACCCTATTTGTCTCACTCCCCTTCAGTTCTATTTGAATTATATCCTTCCTTGCTCGTACCCTTCTCTACCCCTCTATTTGTCTCCTCCCTTCAGTTCTATTTGAATTATATCCTTCCCTTGCTCATTGCCCTTCTCTACCCCTATTTGTCTCACTCCCTTCAGTTCTACTTGAATTATATCCCTTTTCGTCTTCTCTACCCTCTCTATTTGTCTCACTCCCTTCAGTTCTATTTGAATTATATCCTTCCTTGCTCGTTCCTTCTCTACCCTCTCTTTGTCTCCTCCCTTCAGTTCTATTTGAATTATATCCTTCGTTTGCCTTTCTCTTCCCCTATTTTGTCTCCTCCCTTCAGTTCTGTTTGAATTATATCCTTCCCTTGCTCATGCCCTTCTCTACCCCTCTATTTGTCTCACTCCTTCAGTTCTGTTTGAATTATATCCTTCCTTGCTCACCCTTCTCTACCCCTCTCTATTTGTCTCACTCCTTCAGTTCTTCTTGAATTATATCCTTCCCTTGCTCATAGCCTTCTCTACCCCCTCTATTTGTCTCACTCCTTCAGTTCTATTTGAATTATATCCTTTTCTTGCTCGTACCTTCTCTGCCCCCCATTTTGTCTCACTCCCTTCAGTTCTTGAATTATATCCTTCCCTTGCTCATCCTTCTCTACCCCTCTCTATTTGTCTCACTCCTTCAGTTCTGTTGAATTATATCCTTCCTTGCTCGCCCTTCTCTACCCCCTATTTGTCTCACTCCCTTCAGTTCTATTTGAATTATATCCCCTTCCTGCTTGCCCTTCTCTACCCCCTCTGTTTGTCTCCACCCCTTCAGTTCTATTTGAATTATATCTTCCTTGCTCGTGCCCTTCTCTACCCCTCTATTTGTCTCACTCCTTCAGTTCTGTTTGAATTATATCCTTCCCTTGCTTGTGCTTCTCTACCCCTATTTGTCTCACTCCCTTCAGTTCTGTTTGAATTATATTCTTCCCTTGCTTGTGCCTTCTCTGCCCCTTTCTATTTGTCTCCCTCCTTCAGTTCTGTTTGAATTATATCCTTCCCTTGCTTGTACCCTTCTCTACCCCCCTATTTGTCTCACTCCCCTTCAGTTCTATTTGAATTATATCCTTCCCTTGCTCATAACCTTCTCTACCCCCTCTCTATTTCTCTCACTCCCCTTCAGTTCTGTTTGAATTATATCCTTCCCTTGCTTGTACCCTTCTCTACCCCCCATTTGTCTCACTCCCTTTCAGTTCTGCTTGAATTATATCCCCCCTTGCTCGTTCCCTTCTCTACCCCCTCTCTATTTGTCTGACTCCCCTTCACTTCTGTTTGAATTATATCCTTCTCATGCTCATACCCTTCTCTACCCCCCCTATTTGTCTCACTCCTTCAGTTCTTTTTAATTATATCCTTCCCTTGCTCGTATCTCTACCCCCTCTCTATTTGGCTCACTCCCCTTCAGTTCTGTTTGAATTATATCCTTCCCTTGCGTACCCTTCTCTACCCCTCTCATTTGTCTCACTCCCTTCAGTTCTGTTTGAATTTTATCCCCTTGCTCATCCCTTCTCTACCCCTCTCTGTTTGTCTCACTCCTTCAGTTCTGTTTAAATTATATCCCTTGCTCGTGCCCTTCTCTACCCCTCTCTATTTGTCTCACTCCCTTCAGTTCTGTTTGAATTATATCCCCCTTGCTCGTGCCCTTCTCTACCCTGTCTATTTGTCTCACTCCCCTTCAGTTCTGTTTGAATTATATCCTGCCTTGCTCATTTCTCTACCCTCTCTATTTGTCTCACTCCCTTCAGTTTTGTTTGAATTTTATCCCCTTGCTCGTGCCTTCTCTACCCCTCTCTGTCTCACTCCCCTTCTGTTCTGTTTGAATTATATCCCCCCTTGCTCGTGCCTTCTCTACCCCTCTATTTGTCTCACTCTTCAGTTCTATTTGAATTATATCCTTCCTTGCTCACCCTTCTTCCCGTCTCTATTTGTCTCACTCCTTCAGTTCTGTTTGAATTATATCCCCCTTGCTCGTATTTTGCTCCTCATTTTCTTTCCTCTTACCCCTCTAATTGTCTCACTCCTTCAGTTCTGTTTGAATTATATCCTTCCCTTGCTCGTGCCCTTCTCTACCCCCTCTCTATTTGTCACTCCCTTCAGTTCTGTTTGAATTATATCCTTCCCTTTTCCATCCTTGCTCAAACCCCTCTCTACCCCCTTTCTATTTGTCTCACTTCCCTTTAGTTCTTTTTGAATTACATCCTTCCCTTGCTCGTACCCTTCTCTACCCCCTCTCTAATTGTCTCACTCCGCTTCAGTTCTATTTAAATTACATCCTTCCCTTGCTCTTACCCTTCTCTACCCCCTCTCTATTTGTTTCACTCCCCTTCAGTTCTGTTTGAATTATGTCCTACCCTTGCTTGTACCCTTCTCTACCCACTCTCTAATTGTCTCACTCCCCTTCAGTTCTATTTGAATTATATCCTTCCCTTGCTCTTACCCTTCTCTACCCCCCATTTGTCTCACTCCCCTTCAGTTCTGTTTGAATTATATCCTTCCCTTGCTCGTGCCCTTCTCTACCCCCTCTCTCTTTGTCTCACACCCCTTCAGTTCTGTTTGAATTTTATCCTTCCCTTGCTCGTACCCGTCTCTACCCCCCCATTTGTCTCACTCCCCTTCAGTTCTACTTGAATTATATCCTCCCCTTGCTCGTACCCTTCTCTGCCCCTCTATTTGTCTCACTCCTTCAGTTCTATTTGAATTATATCCTTCCTTTGTACCTTCTCTACCCTCTCTATTTGTCTCACTCCTTCAGTTCTATTTTAATTATATCCTTCCCTTGCTTGTACTGTTCTCTACCCCCTCTCTATTTCTCTCACTCCCCTTCAGTTCTACTTGAATTATATCCCCCCTTGCTCGTAGCCTTCTCTACCCCCTCTCTATTTGTCTCACTCCCCTTCAGTTCTATTTTAATTATATCCTTTACTTGCTCTTACTCTGCTCTACCCCCTCTCTTTTTGTCTCACTCCCCTTCCGTTCTATTTGAATTATATCCTTCCCATGCTCGCACCCTTCTCTACCCCCTCTCTAATTAACTCACTCCATTTCAGTTATGTTTGAATTATATCCTTCCCTTGCTCGTACCCTTCTCTATCCCCTCTCTATTTGCCTCACTTCTCTTCAGTTCTATTTGAATTATATCCTTCCTTTGCTCATCCCCTTCGCTACCCCCTCTCTATTTGTCTCACTCCCCTTCAGTTCTATTTGAACTAGATCCTTCCTTGCTTGCCCTTCTCTCGCCCTCTATTTGTCTCACTTCCCTCAGTTCTACTTGAATATATCCTTCCCTTGCTCGTGCCTTCTCTAGCCCTCTATTTGTCTCACTCCTTCAGTTCTATTTGAATTATATCCTTCCCTTGCTCATACCCTTCTCTACCCCCTCTCTATTTGTCTCACTCCCCTTCATTTCTGTTTGAATTATATCCTTCCCGTGCTTGTAACCTTCTCTACCCCCTCTCTGTTTGTCTCGCTCCCCGTCAGTTGTATTTCAATTCTATCCCCTTGCTTGTACCCTTCTCTAAACCCCTATTTTCTCACTCCCTTCAGTTCTATTTGAATTATATCCCTCCTTGCTCATACCCTTCTCTACCTCCTCTCTATTTGTCTCACTCCCTTCAGTTCTATTTGAATTATATCCTTCCCTTGCTCATACCTTCTCCCCTCTCTATTTGTCTCACTCCTTCAGTTCTATTTGAATTATATCTTTCCTTGCTCGTGCCTTCTCTACCCCTCTCTATTTGTCTCACTCCCCTTCAGTTCTATTTGAATTATATCCCTCCCTTGCTCATACCCTTCTCTCCCCCCTCTCTATTTGTCTCACTCCCCTTCAGTTCTATTTGAATTATATCTTTCCCTTGCTCGTAGTCTTCTCTAACCCCTCTCTATCTGTCTCACTCCCCTTCAGTTCTGTTTGAATTATAGCCCCCCTTGCTCGTACCCTTCTCTACCCCCTCTCTATTTGTCTCACTCCCCCTTCAGTTCTATTTGAATTATATCCTTCCCTTGCTCTTACCTTTCTCTATCCCCTCTCTATTTGTCTCACTCCCCTTCAGTTCTATTTGAATTGTATCCTTCCCGTGCTCGTACCCTTCTCTACCCCCCTGTTTGTGTCACTCCCCTTCAGTTCTACTTGAATTATATCCCCCTTGCTCGTGACCCTTATCTACCCCTCTATTTGTCTCACTCCTTCAGTTCTATTTGAATTATATCCTTCCCGTGCTCGTACCCTTCTGTATCCCGTCTCTATTTGTCTCACTCCCCTTCAGTTCTGTTTGAATTATATCCTTCCCTTGCTCTTACCCTTCTATACCCCCTCTATTTGTCTCACTCCCCTTGAGTTCTATTTGAATTATATCCTTCCCTTGCTCTTACCCTTCTCTACCCCCCATTTGTCTCACTCCCCTTCAGTTTTATTTGAATTATATCCTTCCCTTGCTCTTACCCTTCTCTACCCCCCATTTGTCTCACTCCCCTTCAGTTCTGTTTGAATTATATCCTTCCCGTGCTAGTACCCTTCTCTATCCCCTCTCTAATTGTCTCACTCCGCTTCAGTTCTGTTTGAATTACATCCTTCCCTTGCTCTTACCCTTCTCTACCCCCTCTCTAATTGTCTCACTCCCGTTCAGTTCTGTTTGAATTATATCCTTTACTTGCTCGTACCCTTCTCTACCCCCTCTCTATTTGTCTCACTCCCCTTCAGTTCTATTTTAATTATATCCTTTCCTTGCTTGTACTCTTCTCTACCCCCTCTCTATTTCTCTCACTCCCCTTCAGTTCTGCTTGAATTATATCCCCCCTTGCTCGTACCCTTCTCTACCCCCTCTCTATTTGTCTCACTCCCCTTCAGTTCTATTTTAATTATATCTTTCCCTTGCTCGTACTCTTCTCTACCCCCTCTCTTTTTGTCTCACTCCCCTTCCGTTCTATTTGAATTATATCCTTCCCATGCTCGTACCCTTCTCTACCCCCTCTCTAATTATCTCACTCCATTTCAGTTCTGTTTGAATTATATCCTTCCCTTGCTCGTACCCTTCTCTACCCCCTCTCTATTTGCCTCACTTCTCTTCAGTTCTATTTGAATTATATCCTTCCTTTGTTCATCCCCTTCGCTACCCCCTCTCTATTTGTCTCACTCCCCTTCAGTTCTATTTGAACTAGATCCTTCCCGTGCTAGTACCCTTCTCTACACCCTCTATTTGTCTCATTTCCCTTCAGTTCTACTTGAAATATATCCCCCCTTGCTCGTACCCTTCTCTACCCCCTCTGTATTTGTCTCACTCCCCTTCAGTTCTATTTTAATTATATCTTTCCCTTGCTCGTACCCTTCTCTACACCCTCTATTTGTCTCACTTCCCCTCAGTTCTACTTGAACTAGATCCTTCCCGTGCTAGTACCCTTCTCTACGCCCTCTATTTGTCTCACTCCCCTTCAGTTCTATTTGAATTATATCCTTCCCTTGCTCGTACCCTTCTCTACCCCCTCTCTATTTGTCTCACTCCCCTTCAGTTCTGTTTGAATTATATCCCCCCCTTGCTCGTACCCTTCTCTAACCCCCTATTTTTCTCACTCCCCTTCAGTTCTATTTGGATTATATCCCTCCCTTGCTCATACCCTTCTCTCCCCCCTCTCTATTTGTCTCACTCCCCTTCAGTTCTATTTGAATTATATCCTTCCCTTGCTCATACCCTTCTCTCCCCCTCTCTATTTGTGTCACTCCCCTTCAGTTCTATTTGAATTATATCCTTCCCTTGCTCGTACCCTTCTCTACCCCCTCTCTTTTTGTCTCACTCCCTTTCAGTTCTGTTTGAATTATATCCTTCCCGTGCTTGTACCTTTCTCTACCCCCTCTCTATTTGTCTCACTCCCCTTCAGTTCTGTTTGAATTATATCCCCCCTTGCTCGTACCCTTCTCTACCCCCTCTCTATTTGTCTCACTCCCCTTCAGTTCTATTTGAATTGTATCCTTCCCGTGCTCATACCCTTCTCTACCCCCCTGTTTGTGTCACTCCCCTTCAGTTCTACTTGAATTATATCCCCCCCTTGCTCGTAGCCTTATCTACCCCCCCTCTCTATTTGTCTCACTCCCCTTCAGTTCTATTTGAATTATATCCTTCCCGTGCTCGTACCCTTCTGTATCCCGTCTCTATTTGTCTCACTCCCCTTCAGTTCTGTTTGAATTATATCCTTCCTCGCTGCTCATTCTTCTCTATCCCCTCTATATTTGTCTCACTCCCCTTCAATTATTTTTAAATTATATCCTTCACTTGCTCGTACCCTTCTCTACCCCCTCTATTTGTCTCACTCCCCTTGAGTTCTATTTGAATTATATCCTTCCCTTGTTCGTACCCTTCTCTCCCCCCCCATTTGTCTCACTCCACTTCAGTTCTACTTGAATTATATCCACCTCTTGCTCCTACCTTTATCTACCCCCTCTCTATTCGTCTCACTCCCCTTCAGTTCTACTTGAATTATATCCCCCCTTGCTCGTACCCTTCTCTACCCCCCTATTTGTCTCACTCCCATTCAGTTTTATTTGAATTATATCCTTCTCTTGCTCGTACCCTTCTCTACCCCCATTTTTCTCACTCCCCTTCAGTTCTACTTGAATTATATCCACCCCTTGCTCGTACCCTTCTCTACCCCCCTATTTGTCTCACTCCCCTTCAGTTCTATTTGAATTATATCCTTCCTTTGCTCGTACCCTTCTCTACCCCCTCACTATTTATCTCACTCCCCTTCAGTTATATTTGAATTAGATCCTTCCCGTGCTAGTAGCCTTCTCTACCCCCTCTCTATTTGTCTCACTCCCCTTCAGTTCTACTTGAATTATATCCACCCCTTGCTCGTACCCTTCTCTACCCCCTCTATATTTGTCTCACTCCCCCTCAGTTCTATTTGAATTATATCCTTCCTTTGCTCGTACCCTTCTCTACCCCCTCACTATTTGTCTCACTCCCCTTCAGTTCTATTTCAATTATATCTTTCCCTTGCTCGTACCCTTCTCTACCCCCTCTATTTGTCTCACTCCCCTTCAGTTCTACTTGAAATATACCCCCCCTTACTCATACCCTTCTCTACCCCTTCTCTGTTTGTCTCACTCCCCTTCTGTTCTGTTTGAATTATATCCTTCCCTTGCTCGTACCCTTCTCTACCCCCTCTCTAATTATCTCACTCCCCTTCAGTTCTGTTTGAATTATATCCTTCCCTTGCTCGTACCCTTACCTAACCCCTCTCTATTTGCCTCACTTCTCTTCAGTTCTATTTGAATTATATCCTTCCTTTGCTCGTCCCCTTCGCTACCCCCTCTCTATTTGTCTCACTCCCCTACACTTCTATTTGAATTAGATCCTTCCCGTGCTAGTACCCTTCTCTACACCCTCTATTTGTCTCACTTCCCTTCAGTTCTACTTGAAATATATCCCTCCCTTGCTCGTACCCTTCTCTACCCCCTCTATATTTGTCTCACTCCCCTTCAGTTCTACTTGAATTATATCCACCCCTTGCTCGTACCCTTATCTACCCCCTCTCTATTTGTCTCACTCCCCTTCAGTTCTGTTTGAATTATATCCTCCCTTTGCTCGTACCCTTCTCTACCCCCTCTCTGTATTTGTCTCACTCCCCTTCAGTTCTCTTTGAATTCTATCCTTCCCTTGCTCGTAGTCTTCTCTAACCCCTCTCTATTTGTCTCAGTCCCCTTCAGTTCTGTTTGAATTATAGCCCCCCTTGCTCGTACCCTTCAATACCCCCTCTCTCTTTGTCTCACTCCCCTTCAGTTCTCTTTGAATTGTATCCTTCCCTTGCTCGTACCCTTCTCTACCCCCTATGTGTCTCAATCCCCTTCAGTTCTATTTGAATTATATCCTTCCCTTGCTCATGCCCTTCTCTACCCCCCTATTTGTCTCACTCCCCTTCAGTTCTATTTGAATTATATCCTTCCCTTGCTCGTATCCTTCTCTACCCCCCTATGTGTCTCAATCCCCTTCAGTTCTATTTGAATTATATCTTTCCATTGCTCATAACTTTCTCTATTCCCCCCTATTTGTCTCACTCCTTTTCAGTTCTATTTGAATTATATCCTTTCCTTGCTCGTAACCTTCTCTACCCCCTCTGTATTTGGGTCACTCCCCTTCAACTCTATTTGAATTATATCCTTCTCGTGCTCGTACCCTTCTCTACCCCCCCCTATTTGTCTCCCTTCAGTTCTATTTGAATTATATCCTTTCCTTACTCGTACCTTTCTCTACCCCCGTATTTGTCTCACTCCCCTTTCAGTTCTACTTGAATTATATCCCCCCTTGCTCGTACCCTTCTCTACCCCCTCTCTATTTGTCTCACTCCCCTTCAGTTCTATTTGAATTATATCCTTCCCTTGCTCGTAGCCTTCTCTATGCCCTCTCTATTTGTTTCACTCCCCTTCAGTCCCATTTGAATTATATCCCCCCCTTGCTCATACCCTTCTCTACCCCCTCTCTATTTGTCTCACTCCCCTTCAGTTCTATTTGAATTATATCCTTTCGTTGCTCGTACCTTTCTCTTCCCCCCCATTTGTCTCACTCCCCTTGCAGTTCTACTTGATTTATATCCCCCTCTTGCTCGTACCCTTCTCTACCCCCTCTCTATTTGTCTTACTCCCCTTCAATTCTGTGTGAATTATATCCTTCCCTTGCTCGTACCCTTCTCTACCCCCTATTTGTCTCACTCCCCTTCAGTTCTATTTGAATTATATTCTTCCCTTGCTCGTACCCTTCTCTACCCCCTTTCTATTTGGCTCCCTCCCCTTCAGTTGTATTTGAATTGTATCCCCCTTTGCTTGTACCCTTCTCTAACCCCCCTCTATTTGTCTCACGCCCCCTTCACTTCTATTTGAATTATATTCTTCCCTTGCTCGTACCCTTCTCTACCCCCTCTCTAATTGTCTCACTCCCCTTCAGTTCTATTTGAATTATATTCTTCCCTTGCTCGTACCCTTCTCTACCCCCTCTCTATTTGTCTCACTCCCCTTCAGTTCTGTTTGAATTATATCCTTCCCTTGCTTGTACCCTTCTCTACCCCCCTATTTGTCTCACTCCCCTTCAGTTCTGTTTGAATTTTATCCCCCCCTTGCTCATACCCTTCTCTACCCCCCTCTCTATTTGTCTGACTCCCCTTCACTTCTGTTTGAATTATATCCTTCTCATGCTCATACCCTTCTCTACCCCCCCTATTTGTCTCACTCCCCTTCAGTTCTTTTTGAATTATATCCTTCCCTTGCTCGTAGCCTTCTCTACCCCCTCTCTATTTGTCTCACTCCCTTCAGTTCTGTTTGAATTATATCCCTCCCTTGCTCGTACCCTTCTCTACCCCCTCTCTGTTTGTCTCACTCCCCTTCAGTTCTGTTTGAATTTTATCCCCCCTTGCTCGTACCCTTCTCTACCCCCTCTCTGTTTGTCTCACTCCCCTTCAGTTCTATTTAAATTTTTTCCCCCCTTGCTCGTACCCTTCTCTACCCCCTCTCTATTTGTCTCACTCCCCTTCAGTTCTGTTTGAATTATATCCCCCCTTGCTCGTACCCTTCTCTACCCCCTGTCTATTTGTCTCACTCCCCTTCAGTTCTGTTTGAATTATATCCCTGCCTTGCTCGTACCCTTCTCTACCCCCTCTCTATTTGTCTCACTCCCCTTCAGTTTTGTTTGAATTTTATCCCCCCCTTGCTCGTACCCTTCTCTACCCCCTCTCTGTCTCACTCCCCTTCTGTTCTGTTTGAATTATATCCCCCCCCTTGCTCGTACCCTTTTCCACCCCCTCTATTTGTCTCACTCCCCTTCAGTTCTATTTGAATTATATCCTTCCCTTGCTCGTACCCTTCTCTTCCCCGTCTCTATTTGTCTCACTCCCCTTCAGTTCTATTTGATTTTTATCCCCCCTTGCTCGTATTTTTACTCCCCATTTTCTTTCATTTTACTATCTGACATGCAGTTACAATGTCTTTATACTCTTGCATCATACAGATGGAACTTATAACTTCAAAAATGATACCTTCTGTTCTGTTTACCACTGTTGTTTCCTCTTTCTGGGCATACTTTTTGTTATCTAACATATTTTACCTGATTACATTGTATACTGCTGTAAGAGGAATTTTCCATGTAACGTCTGTGTTATTTGTGTTTTTGTATGTAGACTGGAATTTGTATCCTCTAGTTATGGGAAAGTACACTGGACTGTTTGTGATATTTCTACTATCTTTTCATGTTTGTATGTAGATTTTGCTATTTTACTATTATTTTATGCTTGTATGTAGAGTGGAGCTTTTCTCCTCAGGTCTCCACTAAAAATGGGCCCTTTGTTCAGCTGGACTAACCCAGTTAAAGTCAAATAAATAAATAAATATAGGGTCACCATATCCAATGGTGTGTACTGTTTCCAAAAAAATAAAATGAAAGAAAGAAAGAAAGAAAATTAAGTCAGCCATATTCACAGTTCAAACCTGCAGACCTGAACACCACTGCATGCTCCCTATTATTCAAAGCTCCCCCCTACCGAAGCACTGCCCGACTCTTATTTCCATACTTTGAGTTAAGCCACTCACTTACTCTGTACTTGTCCTTTGAAGTCTTCCTAACGTGCTGCAGCCTGCTCATTAGAGTACTTCACAAAGATTTTGTCCTTCTGGAGTCCTGAGACATGGAGTCCCCTTCCACTAGCCATCAAAAGTAGTCCTACTTGTCAGCATTTTAAGTCTCACCTTACAGGCTGGGTCATAGTAAGTACAGTGTGTACATATATGAAAGATTAAGTAATTTCTGCAGCATGTTACAAATCTAATGATAAGCAGTTTATATTGCTTTCAGATTGTACACTACACTGTTTGCGTTAAGACAAATTAGTGTCAGTACATTCTGAATGCCTAATACTGACATAGTAATGTAAGACCATGTACTGTGCTTAATTTTTCTTTGTGTGTATAATTTTCTCGTAGTGTTCCTTGTATAATTTAATATAATGTGTTTTTTATGAAAAACAGTTGTAAACAGCAATGTACGTTTAATAGTGTTATAATGAAGTAGCTGAAATGAGCCCACTGATTCAACCTGCTTATCTTAACCAATAAATAAGTAAATTAAAATGTAAGCAGGATCAGCCCTAATGGTCTTACACCACCCTACTAGCTATATACATCTCACTAGGTAATTGCCCTCTTGTTTTTATTTTCTGTCGGTTAAACTAGATTTCCTAACCACTTTAAATTCTTGAGCCTCGCCTCTTGCCTAGTCATCAGCAACCTCTCGGATGGCAAGGCCGAGGTAACATATCCATGCTATCTCTTGTATGGCTCAGTGTTAATTGTTTGTCGAGCCCTAGGTAACATATCCACAGTATCTCTTGTATGGCACAGTGTTGAGTGTTTTGTCAAGGCCCAGATAACATATCCGCAGTGTTTCTTGTATGGCACAGTGTTAAGTGCTTTGTTAAGGCCCAAGTACCATATCCGCAATACCTTTCATGCGGCGCAGTGTTAAGTGTTTTGTCAAGGGCTAGGTGACATATCTGAACTTATTCCAATTCTCCACTTAAGGAATGACCCAGTTGTAGTTGGTCAATTTTTAAATTTTAACATATGGAAGAAATAGTTTTTCTTTCAGTTTTTAGGATCTTGTTGAAAGGTTTGAGTGAGTATTCTCAACAACATATCTATTATTGGAAATGGGGATGTGAGGTAGCATTGATTGTTCCGTTCAGTGTTTTGTGGGCTAGAGTTGCTTTCTCATTTGCTGTTGGACGAAGCTCTTTATGCTTGTTAATAAGGTACATATGTTGATTCAAATTTACGTTTTTTCAGCCATGGCCTGGCTCTATACCATTTAGCTCTCTGAGTGTACTCTTACAATATTACGACACAAATAACTGTTTGAGACAATTCTCCATTTTAAATTCATTGTAGACTGTAATTAATGGGTGGATTCATAACACTAACATACATTTATAAAGGCAGACACCAGCACTGTTATCCAAAATTCTAAACTGTCTTTTTAATTCTGTATGTATTTTGTTCAAAAAAAGACAGAAACAGATAAAAACTTTGTTCAAAAAAAACAGAAACTGATAAAATTTCACAAAGAGGAAGCCACCACTGATCCTGGGAACCATCGCCCTTTTACCCTGACAAGCCTGGTCTGTAAGGCCATGGAACTCATAAACAAAAACATTGGTACCCTCCAAACTCTGGACCCCACCCAGTTTGGGTTTGTGAAAGACAGATCATGCCTCCTGAACTGATAGACTTCTTTGAGGCAGTCACCAAAGTCGTAGACGAGGGTAAGGTGGTTCACACAGCCTATCTTGACCTCCCCAAGGCTTTTGACACCATCTGCCATTCTGGAATTGTAGCTAAACTCCCTAAACTAGGTATAAATCCCTACGTCACAAGATGAGCTGTCAACTGGCTCACTGACAGAACCCACACTGGAAAAGTTGCAGACTCCAAATCTGACTTCAAACCAGTGACCACTGGAGTACCACAGGATTCAGTCCTAGGACCTCTCCTGTTTGGTATCTACTTCTCTGAAGTACAGGCTAACACAGAAGGTATTTGGCTAACGAAGTTTGCAGATGACTGCAAACTAGGAGCCATAGCAGAGTCCCAAAATGATGTGGACATCCTGCAGAACAGCCTCACTGAGACAGATGCCTGGTGTCAGAGGCATGGCCTCAAGCTCAATGCCAAAAAGTGAACTACCACATAGGTGGCAGTCTACTTAACGCCGAATGTGTGATAAGAGACCTTGGGACCCAGGTGGACAGTAGTCTCTCCTTTGATAATCACATTGCCACAGTAGTCAGGAAATCCTTCTACATAGCACACCTCATCACAAAAGGGTTCTCATCCAGGAAAAAAGAGGCCATTGTTTCCCCTCAACTCGACACTCATTAGACCCATTATAGAGTACAACGCCTCTTTTGGAATGTACCTCACAAGACATCTGCAGCATCTGGAAAGGCCACAGAAGTACCTCATGAAGAGGATTACTGGCTTCAAAACAGATGCCCTACACTGACTGTCTCAAAAAACGCCAGCTTTACTCCGTAGCGTATCGCCTACTCCAAGGTGATCTCTGCCTAACATATAAAGCTATGTCAAACCAAACCCAGAGCTGTTGGACATGCTATACCTAAAGAAATCCCAATCCCTCCAAGCTAAACATTCTAGGGAGCTAAACCTTGTCACCACAGTAAACAGGACATGCTGGAGGGATAGAGTCCTGTCCCAGAGACTTCCCATACTCTGGAACAAGCTACCCATCTATGTCAAGCAAAGTTTCTCATTAGCACTCTTCAATAAAAATCTTGATGTGTGGATGGGAAATAGGAAATATGCCCCAGGGATTACTTCTGTGGCTCTGCTTGACAGGGGCACAGTAAAATAACTTTTTTGGGTGGCGTACGCCAGGGAACCTTGGTGGCTAGGCTTACTTAGGCCCTTGGGACGATACCCTAGTACCTACCTATGAACCTATGAAAAGTACTGTTGGAAACCGCACTTAAGTTAACACCTGTATGCCAACAACATAATGTTACAGGGTTTGTTGAGGCCTGCAGAACCAAATTCATCATAGTGTCAGGAGAAGTGTGGGTCTAATGTCCTGCTCCCATTTGTTTCTGTTTTTGTTTACAGAGACATATGATTTTAAGGAAGCTCACTGTCTGAAACTGATGACATCTTTAACAGTTATACAGTAACTACTGTTGTATAAAGCCTATCATTCCACTGTCTTTAAATCAGTCTGCATATGGGTATCTGCAAGCTTTCCTCAGAGGTTCGGCAGCTGTTCCTTAATTCCCCATACCTCTTGGTTGCTTGCCAATACTTTCCTCTGCTAGCCATGCCACTGTGTTAAAATACTGCTAAACCTAACATCATTTGTTCTTCATTTTCTCCTCCCCAGATGTTCTTCGTCTTCCATTGCTGCAGTCCTAACAATTGGGTATAGTCCGCATCCAGTCGTCGGTCATGGCGCCATGACCGCGCCCTATCCTCAGTCTTTTTGCCGTGGTCCATGCAGAAGCAGGTTTCAGAGAACATTTGGTTTTTCTTGCCTCAGTATTTAACCGGATGTCAGAAAAAGTGAATAACTGTATTTCTTAGGGAAACAGATACCGCATAAGGATTTCCATACTTTGTGTATACCTTGTTTAGGGCCTGAGCACGGCGTTGTTGGTTGTCTTGTGCTAGGGTTTAACAACGCACTATTAAGAGGAGGTTAGACTGTGCCAGGTTAGTGTTTGGGAAACGTTGTAATTATAAAATGCCGGATGCTCGGTTGAATTCTTTATCAGTGGAGCCAGAGGTTTTGCCAGGAGTTTCTATGGAGTTCCCGCAGAAACTTTACTGTTACAGGATGTCCCATCTCAGGAGGCAGGCCAGGCTGGCTTCTCAGGTGCCTATTCTAGTTAGAGCCTCTCCTTCTGTTGCTAAAGCTCTTTTAGAGGTAGGCCAATTTCAGCTTCAGTGGGGGCTTCTCCTAGCTGGTTCTGTACCTAAGAAACATATGCTTAAAATGGCAGAAGATTTGATTACTATGATTAGAGGTTCTATGGGCCCTCCTGCTAAGAGGCCTAGGTGGAGCCGAGTTTGCCAGTTTTGAACAAGGTTCAGAGGCTTCTGAGTCCTCTGGATGATTTACAGGAGTATCCTCCTTATTCTGATTCTGATGTGGATGATGCCACCGCTTCTCCTCCTGAGGATTTTTCATTTTCAGAGACTCTGCATTCCGAGCACTTTAATGGGAAGGCCAGGATTACTCTGATTCCAGGAAGAGGCTTAGGAATTCTTGTTTTGCCCCAGCATAGGCCCTTAGCTATACCTCCTGTGTTGACTGTGGTGGAAGATGTTTTTGCAAGCTTCCTGAACCCTGATTCTTTGCCTCCTGCTCCTGTTAAACCTGATAGGTACTAGGGTGCCCGGCTCATAAGTATTTGTTTAAGAGTCCTAGGGCGGACCCAGAAACTGTTTCTCAGGGGCCTAAAGGTGCCTCTGTGGTTAGAAATCCTGTTCCCACTGACAAGGAGGCTAGGCTTTGGATAGTGGGTAAGAAACTGTATACTTCTTCCACTCTAGCCATGAGAGCATTGAATTGTCAGTTCCACATGCTGAAATATCAAAATTATCTCCTTTCTCAATTGAAGTCTAAGGTGGATGCTTTAAAAGTTGCTGGATTTGGTTTATGTGTACAAGTGGGCAAGCATTCTTTGCAATGTGGCTTTGATGCTGTGCAGGCCTCTCGGTGGCTGCCACTAGGCAGGCATGCCTGGTTAAGGGATCAGAATTTGGCTGAGCATGTTAAGACAAGGATTTTGGATGCACCTTTACAGTCTGATGTGTTGTTTTCGCCTGTGGAAGCAGTTTTAAAGAAAATGGAGGATGCAAACTGTTAAGGATTTTAGCGTTTAGTAGAAATTGGCCTGCTAAGGGGTGGACTTATCCTGCTTATGACTCCCAGTCTAGGGGTAGGTCTAGACGTAGGGGCAGGGCTCAAGGTTCTTTTAGGTCTAGAACAGGGAGTTCACCTGCTCAGACTTCTGGTGAGGGCAGGGGTCAGTCCTTTCGTAAGCAGTCCCAATGACCTGCCTTTCAGCTGCCAGTAGAAAAATTGGGATTTAATTACTCAGGACAGATGGGTGTTGGACATTATTCCAGGTTTTATTTCCATACAATGCCCCTTTCAAAGGCATGCCAGTCCTCCTCCACAAAGAAAAGAGGCTCACAAACAAGTTTCTCAGTTACTCAAAATGGGGGCCAGTCCCTGTATCAGTAGGATTTTATTCCCGCATGTTCCTAGTACCAAAGAAGGGGAACACGTGGAGACCAATTTTGATTTATCCTCAACACTTATCTGGACATTCTCAAGATGTTGACGTTACAACAGCTTTTACCTCTGCTGGGCAAAGATCACTGGATGGTAACTTTAGATCTCAAGGAAGCTTACCTTCATGTGCCTATCAAGCTAAGTTGCTCGAGCTGGAGGTTCTCATTATCAGTTCTCTGCATTGCGTATTCACCTCCAGTGATAGCTTACTTCAGGCTACAAGGAATTCAAATTTATCCTGACTGCCTGATTCTGGCTCAAGAAAAGGAAGACCTTCTACAGCATCTGGAATATGTTATAGCAGTGCTAAGATGCCTAGGTATTCTGAAATAAAGTCCAGTCTAGTACTTTCTGGGTGTGAGACTGAATACAGCAGCCCAGATGGCCTTTTAACCCCGGACAAACAAATGAGTCTATCACTTTACTTCCATCATCTATCTCATCAGTCCGTGCTGACTGCAGAGACAGTCCTTCAAGCATTAGGGTTCATGGCATCTTGTATTCTGGTGCTTCCCAATGCCACACTGCATATGAGGAAGTTACAATGGTATCTCAAAATGTATGGACACAGCACTGCCACACTGTCATTCCCATAATACCTGTGGTGGGCTCAGGAATGTCACCCAGAGGCGTCAGATTTTAAGATGCCTCGGACATTGCTTTGGGGAGCTCATCTAAATGGAAAGAGGAAACAAGACTAGTGGCCTGCCAGAGTACAGCATGTAGATAGCAACAAGAAGGAGATGATAGTAGTCCAGTGGACAGGTGTTGATTCTAACAGACAACACAACTGTCATGTGGTACATCACATTCTTATCCTCTATGCAGGCAAGCAATGATTTTATGACTAACTCTTCGGTTTCTGCCAGGAGCACAGAACTCCTTAGCAGATGTGTTAAGCAGACAAATCATGGATCCCCGGATCTTCATGTATTTTTGACAGTGTCATGGGGAACTCCAGACATAGATCTGCACTAAACCACCAGCTGCCAAAGTATTGCACAAAGGGTTTCATCACACAGCTTGGAAAGTGGATGCTCTGTCTTTCAGTTGGGAAAATCTTCATGTGTATGCCTTTCCACCTCTGCCAGGTTATTAAAGGTCAGACAAGACAGGCCAAGGATGATTTTGATAGCTCCACCTCGCAACACTGGTACCCACTACTACGGAGTCTGGTAAAGAAGCCTCCATGGCCTTTACCTCTGATTCCTCATCTGTTATCTCGGCATATTCTGTGTTGAAACACAGCAGGTCTCAACTTCCTCAACAAGTTTTAAATGTACTTATGGAAGAACCTAGTAGCAAAATGGAAGAGATTTTATTTTTGAATTTGGAGATTTCTGAGCCTAATTTGAGTGTGGCTCTTCAATATCTTCTTCTCTTCTATTAAGATTCATGCTGCAGCAATTTCAGCTCACTATGATTGTGACCCACCTTTGTTTTCACATCCTTTGTTCAAGCAGTTTCTTAGAGGGCAAAGAATATAAGACCTGCTTGGGATCTCAATTTTGTGTTGGAAAAACTCTGCAACCTTTTGAGCGCTACTGCTGAATTGAAATATTTGTCATGGAAGACTGAAGACTTTTTGTTGGCTATTACTTCTGTCTGAGTTGCAGGCCTTATGGCAGTCGAGCCCTTTTGATTTTCCATAATCCTTCCTTTATGCCTAAGGTGGTTTCTGTGGCTTTAAACCAGACTATTCATTTGCCTACTTTTATGCAGACCCCAAAATAAAAGGGAAAAGATTTTGACTAAGGATTTTAGACAGTCTCTTTTGCTTTTGGCAAGCCTGTGTCAAAACAAACTATTTCTAGGTGGATTGGCTTTTGCATTGCATTTTGTTATTCCCAGGCCTCATTCCACTACATTTAGGATATTTTGGCAGCTACTTGGAGTTCAGTGCATACTTTCTCTAAGCATTATCACCTTCCTATCTACTCTAAGTCTAGGGCTGGTTTTGCCACAATGTTGTCAGCTCCTGCTTCTTTATGATTTGCCAGCCTCCCTTACCTCTGCTTTGGGATTAGAACATAGTACAGTTTTGTACTAAATGTAGATGTATTCCATTGCTGCACCTCCTTCCCTCTGTGTTTTACCTGCTTCTATTTTTGTATATATTGTTCATGTTTTGGTGCAGGTTTTTTTGCTTTGTGTTTTTTAGGGCCTTTCATCTGGGGGGGGAGAAAGACTGAGGATAGGGATAGGTCATGCGCATTAGTACCCTACTGACGCGTACTGGCGTCACTCTAATCGCCATGACCGGCGCCTCTGACCTTACTCTGTATTCGACCGACTGATGGATCTTATACCCAATTGTTAGGGGACTGCAACAATGGATATCCGAATCATCTACATTTATGGTAGGTACAAAACTGTACTTTTTGTACTTTGGTATCATTTGTATTATAATTGCTGTATTGTGTTACTGTGTCCACATAGTCCATACATGTGTCATTTTTATCTATTTATGAAGATATGATTGTTAGCCATACTACTAGCAGTAAGATTATTTCTCTTATTACTTCTGATATTTTATTCCCAAACAACCCACCGCAAAAATGCACAATCTTCATTCGCTAGTCTAAGCTGATTCTTCCAACAGAACAAGGCAGACTAGGATTATCCAATTTGAAAGGGTATTTTAGGGCAACACAGTTAAGGCTCATATACATAGCACAAGCAGAAAATTATAATTCAAAGTGGAAAGAGATGATGATGATGATACAGGGGAGAGGCCCAATAAACAAGGAGAAACTGGGATTTTAGATGCAGACCCTTAAGGAGAAAGACAATAATCATACAGAATATTATATTCATAAAGTGCCAGAAAGTATTTTAAGACCTAAGCCAGTATGGGAATGGAGGAAAGATATTCTGCCAATAGGATTGATTGTAATTAGGGATACAAGCAATAGGCAAGACGGGGCTGGAATTTATTGGAGAAAACTGGCAAAGGATCCAAGGTATTGAGAACAAATAACTAGAAAGCAAAAGGTAACAGAATGGGAAGACGACAAGAATTTATTTGGACTGCAGGTTAGAGATTACCTTCCTTATCAAGGACTGATGTCAAAGTATAGGCAAAGAGAAAGAAATAAGGGGTCCTAAACAAAAGACCAGCACTGATAGAGTTTTTAATAGAATCTAGAACAGAAGCTGCTGTTAAAAAAGGAATAATTAGTAGAGCATATAAAATATTGCGTGACAACTATAAGAATCAATCAGAGGAGCTTAGAAAGGATTGGGAAGAGAGATTTGATAAGAAGTTCACAAAGAGATAATGGCGGATATATGTATATCTCTGAAATATGCAACAAAGTCTAGACATTTAGGATCTTTCTTGGAAATGTTTACATAGGTATTTTTATACCCCCAATAGACTCCAAATAATTTTTCTTCAGGTAGACAGCAAATGTTGGAGATGTGATGGGGAAGAAAGATGTAATTGGGAACATATTTTCTGGGTGTTTAATGAGTTGGCAGACTTTAAGGATTCCCTGCAGACTGCTCTGTCAGGGATGCTGGGTGAGTAGATTGGTGTAACCAGGGAAATGTTTTTTTAAGCTACGATACAAAATCGGAATTGCCTAGACACAGTAAGGCTTTGCTGAGTCTAATTATGCTGGGTGCCAGAAAAGCAATTACTAGAAAATGGAAATCAAAGTCTAAACTAACTTTACTAGAAGTAATGAATATAGTAACAGAGGTAAAACAAGTAGAATTGGGATCTTTAGAAAAGGGTAGGAGCAAACTACAAAGGAAAAATGTGAATTTTGGGAACAATACATGCAGAGGAGGAAAGAGATTAAAAGAAGAGAGATGTTGAATGAGCTATGTAATACTTAACTGACAATTATTGGATATTATCAGTGATGTATATGTTTGCATTTACAGTTGTTTCAATGGGGGTCTGTGATATATGATGTTTGCAACCAAAGTTGTATTATTACGGTTTGTTTTCATATATACAAATGTAAGATTGCCTAAATCATACGTGATAATTTAATAAAGATGTTTTTTGTTTATAAAAAAAAATCTTTCATTGTGGATCCTATTCACTACAGCGTCATATTCAGCTACTGATCCGAAAGGGAAGCCTGCCCACTGCAGCTTCACTCGTATATTTGTAGCTTTTTTCACATGCTACCATTTGTATGTTACAACCTGCTTTACTTTTCCATTCATATTTTAGGTAGATCAGGAGCTACATATCCCCTACATGCATAATATTTACAGGTTTTGAACACGTCTTTGGAGTAACAAATATTCGTATATAAAAGCTGGCACTCTATGCATATTGTTGGTACTGAGCTGCATATACCTTCCTGTATTCTTTCAAAACATTGTATTCATATATAACCACCAAGAACTGTTATTTTAAAGGTGTGTGTAAATGATGTAACTGATGTCATGGATATCTGAATACTTATGAGGGAAACTGACTCTAAATTATGAAACAATGCAAATGATGTCCATCATGTCTTTATGATGAAATTTTCTCTCTAGGCCTCTGCTGAAAAAGGCACTGCTCAGTTGGACCTTCCCAGTAAACAAATGCCAATAAATAAATCATCTCTGCTCTTCTTTTAAGCTTTTATTTATTCATTTATTTTCATTTTTGAATCAGAACCCCCCTCCCGCATGCAGTCTCCTTTTTTTCTGTTTTCTGATTCTAAAACCACACCTTGCTTGTGCTGTGCAGTTGCCGTAGGGCTGGTCAGGCTTGTTTTTTTTATTCTTGGGTCCCTGTGTCTGTTGTTTTTCACCACTTATTTTCTCCCTCTTTTTCAGGTTAACATGCATAATCAGCTGTTCAGATTCCGTCTTTCCCACCCCTTCATTTCTCTAAGCCCCCTATGCCATCTGATACTCTGTTTCTCATTAAACATTTTCTACTCCTTAGGCTTTGTTCAGACTATCTACTTGCCTAATCCTGTCCTTCCTTTCTTCCTTTCTTTCTGAGGGACAGTCCTCCATTCTAGTTATTTCTGCAGCTCTAATTCTGTTTTTTCCATCTTGATGTTCTCTCCTATTTGCCATTAACCATTGTTTGATTAAAAAGCCATGGTATAATGCCACGACCACCACCACCACCACGTATTTATGCTTCTAAGCCTGCTGCTGGCAGCCGTACTGCTCCCTCCTTTCCAAACAAACCTTTCACATGCCTTTTATAATTATGCTGTTAACACTGTATGCTTCCCCTGGGATGCCATGCATATTGTGGCCTGGTTTAGCTGCTATCGTCTTGTTTATTATGTTGCTTCTTCCCATGAGGGTGCTGCACTAGCTTTTCTTTTTCCTAAACTGCCAGAAAATACATTCCTGCATTTATTTATAAATTATACTTTGCCTTGTCATATTTTTTTATTGCATTTCATGCCAAATGAAAACTTGCAATCTGGAAATTGTATAGAGATTAATAACTGCTGTAGATCAATTAGCTGCCTGCTAGATTCTAGAATCTCATTGTGCAGGTGTAAATAACATCAGTGATGCTGAGGCAGGATTTGCTATTACAGGATGCTCTTACCATACAGTTATTGCATTATCATAGTAGAAATACTTCATGGAAAAACGCTTGTGCAAATCATGTTTTCTAGCCATTTTGTCAAAAAAAATATGCATTAAATTTCATGTGTATAGTAAAACACTACATTGTTAACACATCCTACCCCAACGTCACTGATGTGATTTACAAATAAACCCTGAGATTTTAGAATCTAGCAGGCAGCTAACTGATCATCAGCAGTTACTGCCCTCATCAGTGCCGAGTGTGCATTATCCACACATCTACTCATACTTGTCATACTCAGCCTATCAACACAGTTTGCCCCATTGCTTGGAAAATAGTCATTGTGACTCTTCAGCACAAGGGTAGCCCCTCTACAGACCTAGATATAGGCCCATCAACCTCACCAACCTTGTATGCAAAGCCATGGAATATATCACAGCAGAACTCATTTATGAAGACAAAGGGGACTTAACTGAAGTAGACCCTACTTAGTTTGGTTTTATGAAAGGCAGGTCCTGTCTTCTGAACCTAGTAAACTTCTCTGAGAATGTTACAGAGGCTGTTGACAGTGGCCACTTTGTGCATGCTGCTTATCTGACCTGGCCAAGGTGTTTGACACTATCCCCCACACTTTTATTGTTGAGAAGTCAGACAAATGTAATGTAATCCCCTACATTGTTGGGTCTATATCATATGTTTGACGTTTGAAAACTTTGAATGTTAATTTATCGAAATTAAATGTTTGAAGTTTCAAACATCAAGCATATGAAAAAAAAAAGGGAACTTACCGGACTGGTGTAAGCAGGGGGGCAAGACCCCCTCCACCCCTCACATCGCCCGCTCTTTAAATATACCAACTCCAAGACTGCACTACAGTGCAATAAAGGGAAACAACAGTTTGTTTTAGGTTTAGGTTTTTATTTTTAGTATATGTGTTCGAAGTTTTATAACTTCGAACATTTAAATTCGATTTTATGATGTTCGAAGTTATAAAACTTTGAACATATAATACAGACCTACATTGTCCACTGGATTGCAATTTGGCTGTCCAACAGATCCCAGTGAAATTTCCCAGTGAAAGTTGCTGGTACCCTCTCTAATTGAAAAGTTGTAACTAGAGGAGTACCATAGGGATTAAGGCTTGGCCCTCTCTTAACTGGCATTTATTTTGCAGAAATCCAAGCCAATAACTATAAAGTGTGCTTGACTAAGTTTGCTGATGACTGCTGGCTGGGCATTGTTATCCACTTATCCACAGATCATAACCTTTTTCAAAAAGGTCTATGGTATGTAAATACCTTGTGTACTGCAAATGGTTTTAAACGAAATGCAAAACATACAGTATAGTAGCATTCAGCAAAGAAAGTTGTTCCTACCTCATTTGTTATAAGTGGTGGTACATTTCTACAAACAGGCACTGTCATAAGAGACCTTGGTACTTATGTGGGCAACTCTCGCTCATTCAGTCATCATCTTTCCATAGTCAGGAAATCCTTCTATCTGAACTAGTGAATTTCCAAGGAAATACGCTTAAGATCCAAAGAAGTTATCTTACATCGTACACTTCCCTTAAGAGACCCATCACTGAATACAGTGCCACCTTTGGTATGTGCAAATCCAAGTATATCACTCAACTAGAAAAGCCCCTGGGACCAAAAAATTAAGGGGCCTAAACGTTTCGACTATTGTGATAGATTAGCACAACTCTCGTTATACTTGGTTGTCTGCTAGCTGCTCTGAGGTGATGTGTGTCTCACTTTCTGAGACGTAAAAGACCCAAGCCTATTCAACGTGCTATTTCTATGTAAAACCAGTAGCTGTACAAGCACCCATACTAGGGACTTAAATTTACACCAACAGATAAACAAGACTTACTGGAGGAATTGGTTCATAATTTAACATATGGACTAAGTTATGGTCAAGCAACGTACGACTTTGTCTTTAAGGCTAGTCTTTGTTTGGATGGGTAGACATAAATTTACACCAGGGTTATCATGTATGGCCCTGCTTGATTTGGGAGGTGGGCAATATTATGTAATTGCGGGAAGAACTTATAAGTGTGTCTACTTAAAGGTGTATATGGGTAGGCCTGTTATAGTCCCTGTGATTGCTTGCTTATTATTGTTCCGATCTGAATGGGAGTTGTGTGAAAATGATTAATGCAAGGAGATTCCCTAAGAACAATATATTAGTCTGAAAAGGTTAATCAGTTATTACCCTTTTCTGTTATAGAGCTTAATTGAAATATTACCTGTTAATAATGTTGGAGGATAACTAGAAATGACATTTTAAGACAAGCAGGTGTAACACCACTGCTATAGTTGATACCTTGACATCAGGCAGAATATTTGCTCAATTTTCTCCTGAGCTAGCAATGCTAAGATGATGATGGAGAAGATTTTCATGCAGCTATATAACCTTTAACCTACCCAGATTGAAATGTGCTGTAGTGTGCCCTTTATAAATTTAAATTACTGCCAGATCAGAGGTTATGCTTCTGTGAGAAAATGGGTTTGTTTTGCTGCTACAAGCCTGTAATACTTTGAAAACATTTCATTTATTTCTCAGACTAAATTTATGCCCATAGTCAACAATTCTTCCTCAAAGACTTCTTCCATTCCCAAAATACACACACTCATTCACTCATTCGTACATAACCACCATTCACATCATGCACTCAGTTTTATTAATAGCAGCCAGCAACTTGACCGGGATTGCTAAACAGATAGTAAATTAAAAGAAGCTTCTTCTTTTGCTCTTTATTTAGCAATCAGTCATGTTGCCTGACTGCTAGTAATAAAGCTAAGTGCATGATGTGAATTGTAGATATGTATGAATGAGTGAATGACTGTCTATATTTTGTTAATGGAGGAAGGCTTTAAGGGAACATTATCAGCTATGGGTATATATAAATAAATTGATGTGTATTTTTTAATGAATAGGAGAGGACATAGTTCTCAGATGTTCAGATTTTTGCCTCATGTTTTGGTTTTATCTTTGTAAAATCTGTGGTTTTCTGTAAATCATTAAGGATTGAAGTCAATGAATAATGACATAAATATGAGTTTCAAACTTCATATTCTTCAGAAAAAAAGCATGCTAATGCAAAACCTATTATTCTAGCAAATTTCTAAGTTTATAAGAGGAATATTTAAAATATGTCCCTGATTTTGGGTCTTTGTCCTTCTATTATTTTTGGCTTTGCCCAGGCTTCTTGTGCTTAGAAGTTAAGAGATATGGGCTTTGGCAAGTCTGATTGGTTTGAGTGTTTGCGTGGGCATTAGCTATATGAATGAAAACTGTAAGTGAATATTAAGACTAGAAGTTATGAGTTAATGTAATTATGAATGAATCCACGAGTGCGATTTTTTGTTTATGGAGGTGGGGACATGGTGGAGATGGTCCTGAGCAACTGACCCAAAGTCTGTGTTTCACCACAATCTGATACAGAAAGTGCCTCAAAACAGTGACATTTAATACCCTAGTAGTTGCTGCAGGACTAAGGACAGAGAAACCGAAATCAAGACTGTCTGATACCACCTCCCACCTCCCATCCCGAGAATATGCTTCTAAACCAGTTACCCCAGGAATTACAAAGAGGAGGAAATGTATTCTTTGTAGTTACCTCATGAATTACTTCATAATGTGTTTTGTTACGTCTCTGTTGTTTAGTCAAAGGAAGATGTAGCCGTTATTTTCCTTCCATTTTTGCTGCAAGCCCTCCTGTAAACAGTGATGTGAACATCTCTGTTTTTGTCTTACATTTTGTGTGTTTGGTAGATGTCCTTCAAGGATGCATCTGCAGTCATCACATATGGGGTTGTCCTGCCTCAGGCAGCCCTTCGGTCGGCCGGATTCCAAAGTCTGGGTCCGGCGTCGGCTGATGTAGCCCTTTCCCCGACGTCAGAGCGCCTGGGGTATAAAAGCGTCAGCCGACGCCATCTTCCCCTGTCTTTCTTGCGGTGGTGCCCGAAGCAGAAGCAGTTCGCAAGTGCCGGTGCCAGCTCCTGTAATTCAGCTACTGAAGACTTCAAAGCTAAGTACCCGTTGGGACTCTTTCTTGCCTCAGCCGATGTCAGATAAAGTTAATAATTGCTTAACTTGTGGGAAACAAATACCTCATAAGGATTTCCACTCTTACTGCCTCCCCATGCCTAGGCCCAGACCACGACATCTCGGCCTGTTCAGCCTGTGCTTCCTTCAACCGACGCACTCTTAGACGTCGGGCGGAGTTTGCAGAGGAATTTTTTGGGGCTAGTTTTTCATACAATATGCCGTCGGAGACTCCGACTTCACATTTAATAAAGAAATGGAAGGACAAGGACCGACACATGCGGGCCGCGGTTTCAGCTGAAACCACGGGCAGGTCTATCATGAGTGTCTCTCGTCTCGGCTGAAACCGAGGTCCTTTACTTCCACCCCGAAACCGCTCAACCGACAACCTAGGCCCCAGAGGCCCCTGCTGAGTCGGTTATTGAATTTCCTTCAGAAACTGGTGTCTTGGAAACTTCGACACCATTCCTCTAGACAAACTACACCAGCACGTGGTGCATCTAGTCCTCCTGCATCCATGTCCGTTAAGGCATTGACCAGGGCTAAAGCTGCTAAACATACAAAAACTATGTCTCCCAGGGTTACTCCTCAGGGACCCTCTACAAGTTCACAGATTCTAACCTTAGCAGAGGACCTTATTTCCTTGATTAGGGGCTCTCAACCCCATCCGGACAGGGGCTCTCAACCTCCTCTAGACAAAAGGCCCAGGGTTGAGCCCTCTGATCCCCCACTCCTCAGAGGAGGCCTCTGATGGCTCTGCTCTCTCGGACTACCAGGAGGAGGCTTTTTCGGCCTACGAGGATTCTGATGCAGAGGAATCAATCCCCTCGGCCTCCCCTCCTGAAGAACTATCCTTCGGGGAGACCCTTCACACTATGAGAGAGCATTTCAAATGGCAGGGCCAGGAATTCTCTGATTCCAGGAAAAGATTAAGAACTTTTCTTCATTTACCTCAGCATAGACCTTTGGCTATTCCTCCTGTTTTGAATGTCATTGATGATGTGTACTCTGAGTCTAGCATAACCCCTGACACTCTTCCTCTGGCCCCTGTCAAGCCAGAATGGTACTACAGGGTCCCGGACTCACATCATTTTCTTTACAAGGCCCACTCTGCTGATCCAGAAACTATTTCCCAGGGCCCTATAGGGGTTGCAGGTGCCACTACTAAAAATCCACTCCCCTCTGAAAGGGAGTCCAGGGCTTTAGAGAGATGGGCTAAAAAAGTGTATACTTCTGCTACTCTTTCTATGAGGGCATTAAATTGTCAATTTCATATGATACAGTACCAAGAGTATTTGTTAGATGAATTGCATAAGAAACTGTCTTCACCTGAACCCCTAGATCGCAAATCACTTCAGGATCTGGTACATAACTCCCAGCAGGTTAGCAACCATTTCTTACAGTGTGGTTATGATGCATTGGAAGCTTCATGTAGGTCAGCTATGACAGGTGCAGTCATACGTAGGCATGCTTGGCTGAAGGAGCAATCTCTGCCAGATCATGTTAAAGCTAAGCTTCTGGATGCTCCACTGGAAAAGCAAAAGTTATTTGGCTCCACTGCTCAGGAGGTCTTAAAGAAATTTGAGGAAAAGGCAAAATCTGTACAAACAGTCAAAGATTTTCTACAAGTCCAACCACCAAGATTCAGCAGAAATTGGCCTGCCAAGAATTGGTCCTTTCCGACACAGAAAGATTTCAGAGAGGCAAGAACAGGCGTGCCAGAGGTAGAGGGCAAGCTAGAGGCTCCTACAGAGGACATCAATGGCAGCCTCCCAACCAGAGAGGTAGTGCAGGACCTACAACTGCTGCACAAGGACAGACTCAATGACTTTGCTTTGACTCCGCCAACCAGGGCTCAATTAGAAGCACCTTTGGGCGGAAAGCTTTCTTTATTCTCAGAAAATTGGCACAGTATTACAAGAGACAAATGGACACTGCAAATAATAGACAGAGGATACAGGTTCCATTTTCACACACTGCCAAAAAGAAAAGGCATGCCAGACCTGCCACCAAATCAAAGGGCAGAGGCTTTGAAACAAATCTCCAACTTAATGCAAATGAAAGCTATAGAGAAGGTTCCTCTTTCAGAACAAGGCCAAGGATTTTATTCCAGACTATTCCTTGTTCCAAGAAAAGAAAATCAATGGAGGCCTATTCTCGACTTGTCCGTACTGAATACTTATCTCATTGTCCAACAGCAAACACAGTCCCCGGACTCGAACAGTAGAATACACCAACACAGGACTTCCAAAAATAGGGTTCTGATGAAGTCTGGTGAATTCAGATGAAAGCGCTAAACCGGAAGTAGCAAGAGCTCTTTGTATCGTGTTTTGTGTTTTGAATTAAATTTAAGCCTTCGACAATATTTTTAGAAGTCCTGTGTTGGTGTATTCTACTGTTCGAGTCTGGGGACTGTGTTTGCTGTTGGAGAGATTGGTTACTTATCTCATTGTGCCAAAATTCAAAATGCTGACTCTACAGCAACTCCTTCCCATGCTGGGCAAGGGGTCTTGGCTGGTGACTCTAGACCTCAAGGAGGCATACCTGCATGTCCCTATCAGACAAAGTTGCAGAAGACACCTCAGATTTCTTGCAGGTTCAGAGCATTATCAATTCTCAGCATTGCCCTTTGGCTTATCTACTGTGCCCAGAGTATTCACGAAATGCCTGGCATCAGTAATTGCACACTGCAGACTTCATGGGATTCAAATATACCCATATCTGGACGACTGCCTTATACAAGCGGACAGCCAACAAACTTTGGTAAAGGACTTGAATTATGCCATCCACCTACTGCAGGCCTTGGGGTGTACAGTCAACATTCACAAATCAAGACTTGTTCCATCCCAAAGAATAACTTTTCTGGGTGCGGATCTAGACACAACCACCCAAATGGCTTTTCTCACAGAAGAAAAACAAAGACAACTACCGGATTACTTCAAGAATCTGACAAGACAAACTCAGCTGACTGCAAGGAAAATCCTGCAGGCCTTGGGTTACATGGCATCTTGCATTCTTCTGATTCCACAAGCAAGGCTGCATATGAGGAAACTACAGTGGTACCTAAGGAGTTTATGGACTCAGCACAGTCACAGCTTAGAAACTTTGATCCCACTCATTCCATGCCTCCAAAAGGAATTTCTGTGGTGGGCTCAGGCAAGCCAGTCAAACAGGGGTCTGCCCTTCAACAAGCCAATAGCCAGTCAAACCATTACAACGGACGCTTCAGACCTTGGCTGGGGAGCACACATGGAGGGCAGATGTATTCAAGGACTATGGTCGCAAAAGGAGCTACGCATGCACATAAACCAAAAGGAAATGCTGGCAGTGATACATGCAATCGAGGCCTTCAAACTCTTTCTGCATCAAGGCCACCTGCTAATAAGGACAGACAACACCACAGTTATGTGGCACATAAACAAGCAAGGGGGCACCCATTCCTACCCTCTTTGCAGACTGGCAATGAATCTTTGGGAACTTTCCTTGAAACTCAATATAGACCTGCAATCCCAGTTTGTGCCAGGAAAAGACAATATACTGGCGGACAGCTTAAGCAGAAATATCATGGATGCACACGAATGGATGCTGCACCCAGACATCTTCCTACAGATAACACAATCATGGGGAAGGCCAGACATAGATCTTTTTGCCTCCCCCCACGATCATCAGCTGAAGAAATTCTGCTCAAGGACATACCACCCACAAGCATGGAAAGTGGACGCCCTATCTTTCAGCTGGAGAACTCTAACAGTGTATGCATTTCCACCTCTTCCATTAATGACCAAGGTCTTACTGAAGATCAGGACAGAGCAACCAAAAGTGATTCTGATAGCTCCGGACTGGCCAAGACAGCACTGGTACCCACTGTTAAAGAGCATGTCACGCACGAAACCATGGCCTCTTCCTCTATGGCCACTTCTCCTGACACAGCACAATTACAAAACTCTGCATTCCAACCTGAAAACCTTGCAACTAACAGCCTGGAAAATACCTTGACTCCTCCTCAGGATAAGCTATCCAAGAGAGTGAAGGATATCATCATGGAAGCCTTCCACAAGAAAGGCATATTCAGCAAAATGGAAGAGATTTCACACTTGGAGCACCACAAAGGGCCTAGATGCAACAGTGATGAACATGGCACATATCCTGGAATACTTGGCAGAAATGCTCCACAATGGCCTGTCTTACTCTTCCATTAAAATTCATGCTTCAGCAATTTCAGCAGAGTACAATACTGATCCACCTGTCTTTTCTCATCCTCTCCTAAGACAGTTCCTAAGAGGAATTAAAAACATCAATCCTCCAAGGACACCTCCAGTGCCTATTTGGGACCTTAACTTCGTGTTGGAAAAACTAACTCTGCCTCCCTTTGAACCAGCAGCATCTGCAGAACTACAGTTGCTTTCTTGGAAGACCGCCTTCCTTCTGGCCATAACCTCAGCAAGAAGAGTATCTGACTTACATGCCCTCATGGCAGTACAGCCATTTCTTATTTTTCATCAGGACAGAGTCTCATTGAGAACCAATCCTTCATTTATGCCAAAGGTGGTATCCAGGGTCTCATTAAACCAAGCTATTCACCTGCCTACCTTCTTTCCAAATCCACAAAACAAAGGGGAGAAACTTCTGCACACCCTGGACATACACAGACAGTTACGCTACTACATGGACAGAACTAAAAGCTACAGAAAAACTGACCAGCTGTTGGTAGCATATGTTGCTGGTGCACAAGGAAAAGCAATTTCCAAACAGACAATTTCAAAATGGATAGGGAATTGCATTTGTTTTTGTTATTCCTTTCATGGAAAAACTGTACCAGCTAACATTAGACCTCATTCCACCAGAGCCACAGCCACCTCCACAGCCTTCTTAAGAGGGGTGGCTACCAAAGACATTTTAGAAGCTGCTACATGGAGCTCCGTGCATACATTTTCCAAGCATTACAATTTACCTTTATATTCCAGATCCAGAGCAGGCTTTGCTACGGCAGTCCTGCAGGGCATTTTAGCTACACCATCCTTTACATAGATCCTCCACCCCCAGATTGGCTATGGTATTCTACCCATATGTGATGACTGCAGATGCATCCTTGAAGGACATAGTACAGTTTTGTACCTACCATAAATGTAGATGTCCGATAGGTATGCATCTGCAGTCAGGTTTACCCTCCCTCCTTCCCCTCTTTGGTATTTATTGGGTACTTTTTCCCTCTCATAGCTAGCTGGGGTTATCTATTATGGTGTATTTGTTTTATATATATATATATATATATATATATATATATATATATATATATATATATATATATATTTATATATTTATGTGCATGTTTGGAATTTATTGCATGTCTCCAAATTTAGCCTTCCTTTGAGGGCACCTGGCATCTGGGGCAAGAAACACTGAGGAAGATGGCGTCGGCTGATGCTTTTATACCCCACTCTCCATACTGAAAAAGCAACCAGAACTACAACAGACCAGCAGATAGACTCCAAGGAAGCAACCAGCTTGCAAAAGATCACACCACGAGTTTACCTAGGTTTCGTCTTTATTCAGACTTCTTCAGAACACAACTGATGCAAATAGTAAAGGCTCAGCCTTTTATACATACTTGAGAATGCTGGAAGTTCATTTAGATATTTGTGAGATGAAATGGCAGCTGAAACTTAATGCATTGGTATTTCCAGGCATTAATGACTGCATTAGCATTATGCCTATTTTAAGATTAAAGAATATTTTAGGTTAAGTTGGATCATGGTGTAATATTTGCAATACTTAAAGTACACGATTATGCAATAATTGATTTATGGTGCATGTTTATTTAAGTTTTTAACTTTCATTTTTCATTTTTTAGTTTCAAATGACTGTTTTTGAGCTGTTTTTAACTTGTGTATTTGTATATTGCCTTCTTAGTAATGTCTGTACTGTTGCTTTTATTTTGAATGCTGGCCTTTACAATAATTAATTGATTAATTGATTATTTGATGATGTCATTCTCAAGTATGTATAAAAGGCTGAGTCTTTACTATTTGTATCAGTTGTGTTCTGAAGAAGTCTGATTAAAGACGAAACCTAGGTAAACTCGTGGTGTGAGCTTTTATACCCCAGGCGCTCTGACGTTGGGGAAAGAGCAACATCAGCCGATGCCGAACCCAGACTTTGGAATCCGGCCGACCGAAGGGCTGCCTGAGGCAGGACAACCCCATATGTGATGACGGCAGATGCATACCTATCGGACATCTACATTTATGGTAGGTACAAAACTGTACTTTGTGAGTTTTCTCTACGTAGTTATTGCTTAATATGCCCTCTAGACAACCATCAAGTGCTCTATAAGGGCTATTTTTATAGCTCCAGTTTAAATGAATGTCCGTGGTGCTGTCCACTTTTAATTACATTATTCAGTATGATATGCACAATTAGGATAACGCAAGAAGTGCATATGCTCACTTTGAATGGCTAATTCCATTTTCCATAGTTACTTTAAAGTTAAAAGTCTTCTTGTGGATGTACTGCTTCTCTTTAAGTGCTGAAGCCCAATACTTGGTGGGATTCACAAATGCCCAACACTCAGTATGAATAATGATTTAAAGTTTTATTTATTTATGCATTTTTCTTTTTTTTATTTCTTTATTGCTCCTGGTGCTGCAATTAGACCCTCAGTTGCCAGGCATTCATCCTAGTGTTCTGACCACCTGTCTCATTACTACCCCTTCATTTTGGGGGCTGATGACAGGGAGAGAAGGGAGAATGGAAAGCAACATTGGGAAATAATAAGTAATATCCTGAAGGTGGATCATAGCAGGTGCCTGCAGCATCATCTTCTGCATGTACTGGACATTTCTTTGACCCTATCCTGTCCAGTGTGCCAACATTACAGCAGTAGGCTGAGTGTGCAACGTAGGGTAATATCTAGGGATTTACTTGGCCTGGGCACTAGGGCAATCACATCTTCCATCAGTCATTCTGCATGCCCAGCTCAGTGATTGTTTTGAGCCTGCACCTACACTGGGGTTTGAACACAAAGCCCAGATCATCCTGGTCCCTCTGTCCCAGTTTAGACATACCTCTCCACCTTGCCAGTTCTGTCAGAAACCCAAACCACTAAATGAACTGTTGTGACCTCCTGAGCTGTAGTCAGGGTTTCATTTCTCTGTGACACAAGGCTAATTCTTTATGTTTTTGATGTGTGTAAGAAGAATCAGATGAGAGGAGCAGCATTTTGAATTCACGTGGTTTGCCAAAAGGAATTTTTATTTTGGGATGCAACTGAAAGCTGTGGATACTGTTTATATGTAACTGCAGTATTTTTGAGGAATAATCACTTTTGTTGCTTATGGATTCTTTTTCAAGATGTGCTGGTTTGTGAATGGTAAAGCATTTGATCCACGTGGCTGTTAATTAGAATCAAAAATACAAAAACTGTAAAGTAGTAAAACTTTAGAAAAAAATACATTTATGGAAGAAGAAGAAACTGTATTACTTTATTTTAAATTTAATAATGTGTCAGAGTTTTGTGTTTTACAAATAAACATTCAAGCAGTTGAAGAACGTTAGCAATGAGAAACTACTTTTCCTTCCAGGTGGAATAGTTCACATGGTTTGTAGAAACAAGGATCGTGCAGAAGAAGCTAAGGAGGAGATTGTCAAAGAAAGTAGTAATGAAGTAAGTTCTTTATAGATATATTGCACTGTTTCCTTTGGTATTGCTACACTTCGGCTAATGGTATGTAATATAATCTAAAGAATTGCTGTTGGAATGCCCTTCATCACTTTGTGTGGAGCATGAGATATGGAAAGGTGACTATTACGATGGGATTTGTTTTTCAGTTAAGGCTACTTCTTGCCAATGGTATACTTTACAGTTGTCATCCTTTTATTCAAGAATTGAGGAATAAGCAGAAAATAATTAAACATTAAGCACTTAGCTGATCCTCTTCTGGCAGTAAGGATTTGTGCTAACATGTAATTAAGTAGAAAAGCCTGACGGTGATAAAAGGTAATGTTTGCAGAATTATTTTGTGTAAGGGCAGTATATCTGGTATTATTGACTATATGCTGCAGAAGGTTTGGAGTTTATTGAGTAAAAGCACCTGCCATACATGAGCATCACAATATGATGAGTTGGTTGGTAAGGAAAGAGTAGTATTAAAATATTTAGAGAGTGGGTAAAAGGAAAATCGGTATGCATATTTGCACAGTGGAATGAACAAGGAGTAGCAATATAGGTAATGGTAGATGTGGTTGATCCATATTGTTTTGGTCAGATGCATCCATTTCTTTGTGTAATAATGAGAAATGTAACTTAGTATGGCACAAAGCAAATTTATTGATGTGAATGTTTGAGCCTATGTTGTATTTTAAAGTCAAATGCTTTGCTAAGGAGATATACGCAAAGTGTAACAATATGTATGTAACAGCATCAAATCAAGAAAAAGGTGGTGTGAAGATGGTGGACTGTGATATTCATTAAAATGGACTGTATAACTGAAGAATGGAAAGAAAGTAACTGTAACAGGTTGATTGTATGGATGTCGTTGATACTATGATATTTTAAGTTCAATAAAGATTAAAAAAAAAAATTTTTCAAATAGCTTTTCACTAGAACATGCTGAATCACCAGTCTCTTTTGTTTTTCATCTTCATTATCCAAAGTATTTTTCTGAGCCTTGATTTCACTACAGGCAACATTATCTTAAATCTGCATGGCACCTTATTTGCAGATCTAGAACTTTGGATCCCAAAGTTCTACCTGCATCAGTGTATGCAATTGCTGAAAAGTAACAAAAAAGTGTAGTGTACAACATTCTTACCTGGCAATGGGGAAGAAGCTATAAACATGTATAATACATTAACCTCATAGCAGAGGAGAGAGAAAAGACACGGTTACAGGAGTGAAGTTTAAAACCATACTGTGGTCCATTTATTTTTCAGAAGACATCATGGAACTCAAGAAACTGTAAATGCTTATGTGACTGAGCTAAAAAAAATAGCAAAAGACTGAATGTGCTTACTTGTATAATTCATTAATCAGAAGTAAATTCGTCTGTCGCATGAAAAATGACAGAGGCAAACCGTACATGGAGCTGACACTTAAAACATTGGATGTGTCCAGGGTGACTGAATTGACTAATAAGTAAGTGAAAGCTTAATGTAGAAATGGAAGTGTGTAAAATTAAAACATTGCCTGTAAATAATATACAAAAGAATACAAGAGAGAAAATGCAAAATAAGTGTACAAAAAAGTGACTAATGAAACCATGAGACATCTAGGATAGTGCTTGGAAAGTTAAAATTACAGCATCGTGCATGTGAGAAGAGATGAAGTTTTGGTGAGGGCTACGGAAATTCATGAACAGACTGCCGTAGTCTGTATATGGAGTGCTAAGAATACATGACAGTCTGAAAAACCTACTATAAGAGGCCAAAATACTTTTGAAGAATGCAGTATTTTATCCGAGATTTCAATTTGCAGGGAGATTTTAAGCAATTCTGTTTGTGCTTTGCTAATGTATAGATTAAAGTCCTTGCATCAAATATTTTTGTGAATACAAAAAGGAACATATAAATTTCATTTCAAATTACGTCTGTACAAAATACTCTTAAACAATCGGATATCTTTGGTATTTATTATGTAAGAAGCTCGGTGTGATGGAGTGCATTCATGGTGTTCAAGCACAGAGTCGTTAATGTTGTGCGATCATCAAAATAAATGCTTTCCTAAATGCTTTATTCTAGAACTTTTCAGAAAGTTCTTATGGATGCTACTCAAAATGATTTATTTGTAGCAGCTGTGAGAGTTAAGGGCAGATTCAGTAAACCCTACACGGTCTGTTAGATGCGCACACCGTAGTGCACTATTTTGGATTCAGTAAGTGGCTTTACACAGTGTGTAGAGCAGAGCAAACACACTAAACACTGTGGCATACTAATTACAGCATAAGCAGCTGAATTGTATTCTAATCAACCAATCCAATATGGGGGAGTTGTTCAACAAGCTATAAAGCAACCGTGTAGACTCAGTGCCGGTTTGCCCTGCGAATTCTAAAACCTATTGGAATACAGCCACAGGAAGAAGGCTACACAGAAATAATGTTAGGGGCTGCTGTTGTTTTAAGTCATGTGTATGTGCAAAACACTAAAACCACGATCAAAAAGGAGAAGATTTTTCATAACCCGTTTAACTTATCACAATCTGCATGATGTAGAAAGTGTAGAGCATTACAGGGTGAATAGAGACACACTACAGGAACTCTGCAACCTCTGTCATCCTCATCTCAGACCCAAGGCAAACCGAGGGGAACCCATGCTAATGGAGACAAAGGTATATGTAGCACTTAGAATTTTAGTTACAGGAACCTTTCAGAGATCAACAGAGGACATGGTGGGGGTGTCACAAGCATCAGCATCCAGGATTCTCCATCAATACCGGAATACTATGCTCCAACATGCCAGTGACCACATGTATTTTCCCAGTACTCCCGAGGACAGGGTCACAAATATGCAGGAGTTCTACCCTGTAACACACTACCCTGAAGTACTGGGTGCCATAGATTATACACATATAAAAATGAAGGCATCATCAGGGGGAACAGGGAAGGCTCTACATAAATAGAAAGGGCTTCCACTTTATTAACTGCCAAGGGAATCATCTTGAATGTCTGTGCTGGCAACTGAGGCAGTTACCACACCTCCCAACTGTATCAGATGTTCACTAGGAGAGATATCCCACATGGTCATTTACTGGGGGATGCAGGTTATGCACTGGAACCATTGCTCATGACACCCATCAGAAGTGCACGCACATACATGCACATGCAGTAGAACACCATAATGAGGTACATGCTCAATCCAGAAGTATCATAGAGTGTATGTTTGGGCTGCTGAAGTTTCAGTTCCAATGCCTAGATGCATCTGGGGGAGCCGTGCAGTACAACCCATGTACATGTACTGCAATATTCACCATCTGTGCCATCATCCTGAGAAACAACTTCAGCAGAATCAACAAGAGGAAAGGGCACACATCCCACCACCAATGCCAAGGGCACCACAGCCACATGCAGGTGAGGAGTCAGAGGGGGAACCAGCACCTGCTGTAGGTGTAGGTAGATGTAGGCATGCTCAGTATGCCCTCGCATTGGCTAAGAGGCAATGAATAGAATACTCACTCACCACCTAAGGGGCTAAAACCTTCACCCTATGCACATAAATATGGTAACATTGATGCCAGGCAACACCACAACCTTTACCTACCCAGGTAATGACTGTGTACTGCTAGCAGAGTCAGCCCTGAACTAAAACTGTTGCAACTGCTGGATTTAAAAGGTAAGTGTTGAACCTGGAGTGTATTGTGTAATAATATGAATGAATGACATATCCTTGCATGTTGTAAATTGGTTGTTGTTGTATATTTCGGCTTTTCCCAGTTAGGGGTCATCACAGCTGAACTCCGGTCCGCTAATGAATGGCAGTAGATTTTTACATGCCGAGTTGCCAGCTCTGACGCACAACCTTCAACGAAGGTACGCCCATTCACGCATGTCACCACACAGAAGACGCTTTAGCTGAGAATCAAACAGGACAACGTCTTACTGTGAGGCGACAACACTACCGCAGCACCACCACCGCAGTCCCATGTTGTAAATTGGTAAATTGGTAATATAAGCAAATAAAAGGTGGGCGATTTGTACAGAAATGACTTTAACACTTGACAGCAGAGACTTATGTGACTACAAATGTCATATATCAAGTAGTAGGCCTCAGGTATCAAAGATTCACACATTCATACCTCTCAAAAGTACTAATGGCCACCAATGTCCTCAGTTTGGCCTCATATTTCTGTACTGGGAAATCATTAAAGAGAGAAATCAGAAAGTAATGAGACACATTTCATTTTCAGTTTTCACAACCCTCAGAAGATTGTTAAAAGTACTGATGCAAAAAATGCTTGATTGTATCAACTGTCTAACTTTCTAAGACCAAAATATGTCAAATGTACAATAGTAAAACAACATCACAACAAATGCAGATATACTAAGCAGTGAGTCAGCTATACACCCTGAGCATCAGACACAAATGTTATGTATCCCTGAATCCAAAAATCCAAAAGATAGAAAACAAAGATAAGGCACAGTTGTCATCACTTGCACTGGGTGCTGGGGGGGGGGGTGTTAAGAAGCCTTGGCTGACACAAAGGGTCACTGAGTGTGTGTGTAAGAAAGAGAAGCAGGCAGACATTCGGGTAAAGTAACAAATGGCCAGTCAGACAAAATGAGCTATAAGCTTCACAGCTGAACCGTGTAACTATTTTGTGTGTGTGTGTGTGTGTGTGTGTGTGTGTGTGTGTGTGTGTGTGTGTGTGTGTGTGTGTGTGTGTGTGTGTGTGTGTTTGTGTAGGGGTCCTCCAGGTGAAATTGGTGTGAGCGTCTGCAGAAAACAGCCAAGCTCTGTGCTAGCTCTATTTCTTGGTATGTCGGACAGTGTGATCCATGCATGGTAGAAATGGCAGTTCATCATACCCGATCACAAGAACTGGCTTTGCCAAGAGTTGCACTGGCACATCTATGCCTGCTGTCAGATGCACTGCTGCTACCTGAATGTGACTGATGTCTGTTGTATGACCTTCTGTCACAAGGACATCCAGGACCACAACCCCATGGCCTGCCATGTCTGAGTATGGACACCTCAGCCACTGATGGAGCACTGGAAGAAGTGCCACTATGGGAGCATGATTGGGCATGGCCACATCAGCTAACAGCAGATGATGTGGCTGACCTGTGCACACACAGATGCTGCCCCCTCCCAGCAGGCGTTCCATCATAGGCACTACCTGTTCCAGTGTGTCTTTCATATGATCTATTGAATCAGCAACATGGTGGAGGCAGTCACGCATGTCAGCCTGTGCCAAATCTGCAACCCTAAACATTTCTCGGGAGGACCAACAGGAATGTGCCTGCATCTCCATGACAGCCTTAAATATACATCAAGTGGCACGGGAAGACACACCTGGATTTGGTGGGGGATGGACAGCAGGCCTCCTCCAAGCACCCTTAACAACCCTCTTGCATGGTCAGTAACCACACTTCTCTGATCAAGTGTCTGACCTTCCACCCACCTGTCCAGTACCTGAGAGCTCACTGGAATGGGTTGGGGTAGGCCTATTGGCTGTGTCCAAGGAAATTACAGGGGATGGCTGAATGTCAACCTCAGTGTCAGTTCAGCCTCTGTACCCCTGACTGTGCCTCTGTTTGGCCACCACCATCATCAGAGTCTGCCGATATTCTGATATCAGGTGGTAAGGGTCATATACTTCCACTTTCAGGATCGCCTGTGATAATAAGCAGCAAACATAGGAAATAAATTACTAGCCACACTACTGTAATCAAATGTATGCTAACAAACTAAGTAGTACCGCTACTACAAACAGTAAAGCAATACACACAACAGTCCTGACACCTACATCACATATAGGGATAAAATAAATATTTCTTTGAACTGCTCATCACTACTGACAAAAAATATTTGGCTTACCATGTGCAGACAAGGCTATGCATCCCATGGATAATGGTCCTGGAAGAAGTTAAGCAAAAGGTAAGGACACCATCATCACAGTTAACAGTAACATGGGGGGGGGGGGGGTTAAACATTTTTCCCTTTATATGTCCATTAACAATACTATTAACAATAACTTGGATGACAAGTCCACCCTAAGCCCATGTGTAATCAATATACAACTAACCCAAATGAATTTAATCTTAAAAAGAACTTAAGTATTCTTGTTAATATTTTACTATACAAGAAGTATTTAAAAGTTGAGATAGATAAGCTTCCTGAAAGCTCCTCCTGGGACATACTTGTTCTCCCTGAAACTAGTACCAACGTCAATGACATGCTGTTCTGCACTTTCCAGAGAGCTGTCTGGATCCCTAACAGTGGACAGGAACTCTTCATTTGCTGTTAGTGGTGGCTCTGTAGCAGCAGCCCCCCCTGTACCCATCCATTCACAGGCCACTGCAGCTGTTCTCCGTGCAGATGAAATCATGTCAGTGGTCCTATGGCACACCTGATCATATGTCCTGCTGTGGTCATCTACTGCATTCACATCAGCAACTGTTTTCTGCCAAATTTGCATTCTGGCTGACATATCTCCACGTTCCCCTCTCAAGAAGAAAGGTACCATGTCACCTAAAAGCTTCCACTTTGACCTCATTCTCAGGGTCACTGAAGGGGGGCTTTGGGGGATTGGAATGCCTGGGTGCCATAATCCTAGGTGATCTAAAACACAACAGAAAAATAATAAACATAAGTGTCACATAACTAAAAGTCCTGTTTTGAGATAACACATAAAAGGTAGCATTTCACTATTACTCACTAGAGAAACATAAAACAGTCAAGATATCCAAATATAAAAAGGAATTGTGTAGTTGTAACATATTACAATCGCACACAAAGCAAGGTTGGATCTAAAACAAGGAGAGTAACAATAGCAAAATATCTTGTTTGTGCCAAAACAGAAATGCAACTTTGATCTCCCACCTCCAAAGGAACAGGCAAATGATACATTTTGCTAACAGACCATCAGTGAAATGCTAAAAGTGCTATCAAATAAACTGTCCCTGAAACATGTGTACAGATTTAACATAGAGCATTCCATTTTAAGCTATTGTCAGCAATGTCTGCCTGTGGCAAGCCCTCCCCTAGAGGAGTGTATGGTCCAGGTCCATCCTAGAAGGAGACATCCCTGTGTCATTGACAATACTGGACATTTACATTTCATGGAAATAACAATAGAAGAGTGCACAGAGAAAAACAGTTGTAACATTAGCACTTGTGATGGCAGTTAAAAAGGCTGTGCATCTGAGAAAGTGAAATGCCTAACAAACATGCGTATGTCATCAATACAGTTCTAAGAAATGCATACAGATAAAATAGCATTTGCTAATGCATATATGTATATATATATATATATATATATATATATATATATACATATATATATATATATATATATATATATGTGTGTGTGTGTGTGTGTGTGTGTATTTTTTTTCTTAATGACATTTTAGCATATGCAGTACATAGCTAAAACATGCAAGCATATATTATCAAGGTCAGTAGTCTTCTGTGCAGATATATCCCAAAGTAATATCCTCTTCTGTGTTATCCATATAAGCACGTCTCCTCAACTTCAAGTTCCCTAGCTATATGGTTCTTTTTTATGGTGTAGATTCAGGGTTGTGAGCACAGTGAAGACGCAAATGAGGTGTGATCTCTTAGAATTGCTGAATCCCAATTACTTGGCTCCATGTAGCTGATGTAAACATAGTGCAGGCACTCCCTCAGTGTTTTGTGACAGTGGATTGCAACTGAGAAGGAAAACACAACAGCATTTCAGACTGCCCTACCTCCAGTGTGTGTTAGCCAAGTTAGACATACAAATTGTATAAGTAATTGTATCAAGGTTTTAAATGAAAGTAAGCAGCACACATTTCATAGTTTCTGTTCAGTAACATCCAACCTCCCCTTCATGTACTACTGTACATTACCATTTAATATCCTCACACATTTGAAGTACAATGAAACAGAATACCTTGCAGACTGCATATCTCAGATTACTGCTTAGATAAGACAAGAATGAGCAACAAACACAGAGAGATAAAACATTTGCAAGCAATAGTCATACATGGTTGTGTGATCACTCGGTGCACTACATCTGAAATTAATACATGTATAAACAACTGTCATATTTTTTGTTAGTACTGAGAATGATGTTGCATTTGGTTGTATGCACAATGATTTCAGTTCTCTGTTGGAAAGCTGTTTGTGTGGCAAAGAGGGATAAGACACCTTTAGTGTGTTTTGAATGTTCATTGGAGTGAGAGTTCAAATCTAGACTTTTGTAAAAATGTTTTATGTGTACCAACATAAATTTTGTAGTGTTATTTTATTTAATACATTTCTTTTCTTCATTTCACCTCATTTTCCCCCTTTTTAATGCCAGTGTATGCATGGTGCATGGCTTAGTGCAAACAGGGGAATGGAGAAACACGATGAATGTCAGGTTTAGCTGTACTTATCTCATTTTTGCAATGCTTAGCAGTGCACAAACCTGGAATAGTGGCCCACTCAGGAAGCAGAGAGAACATGTGTAAACAGGGCATAGACAGTGTAAAGGTCAAAAAGAATACATTGTTATAATTTTTGTTTTTCAATACTCAACACCACTAAGCGACATTGACCAGCAGTTAGCAACATTCCCCAATACCTGCAGCCATCGAACGCCTGCAAACAGGATGCAGACACCCAATTTAAAATGGATACATTCTATTAATTCTGTTGGGCACTGTGGAAACACTCTAAGTGGCATTGCACGGCAGTTAACACACAGAATTTAAGAATGAATAGGGAGTTATGCAGCTATCATTCAACTATTCCTGTGGCTGCATGTGTAAGTTTAGGGCTGTGATACAGATGGTCCTGGGTTCTAATAATGGAATTGCAACATATATTTACTGTTGTGACTGTCATTTTATAGCAATGAACAGAAAATATACAAGTGTTATTTCAATATTCTTGAGACGACAGGTAAAAGTGCAGGACTGCCATATACATGGTCCTGGGTAATAATACAGGACATTCAAGACATTTTTACTGTTATTCAATTTCACATTATATTCAAGCTCACTTAGAACACTTCAGATAGACAAGCTGATATTAAGTTTATGTATGAGGTATATGACACCCTTACTGTGTTTTCAGATGTATGACTGAGGGTATACTGTCTGCTATATTTCTGTAAGTATAATTCTGCTATCTGGACTTGGATGCCCATCACACTTAAATAAGACACATACACAAATTAATCCGTTTACTAGAACCTTGTCAGGTCACACACACACATGGTTAACACCTCAAACTGTCAGCTGTATTTATGAATGGTTCATGACTATGAGCAGCACTTATTCTGTGGCAAATATGGAAAATCACCACTTTGGAAGAATATTTTTGTCCGTTATGCATAAACTTGAATCCCAAATCAATTTTATCTGTGTATAAAACCAAAAAAAAATGCATCAGGTCATGAAATTTATGCCCACGATATTTGTCTGCAAAGTTAACTCACCTAACAGTTACAGCAACAGACATCCCTCAAACTAATGTCAAGTGTCAGATTAACCTCCCAATTGAAAAAAAATTTCCAACCTGCTTGGCACTGCTGCTGTCTGCTTAACATGGTGCAAATGTGGTTGGCATCATTGCTTGGGTTTGCGCACTACTAGTAATGTGATAACAGGAATTGGTGGGAAATCATTACTTGCCATTGCTATACTTTTGGCATTAGACATGTCTAGAGTTAGAGGGGAAGGTGCCTAGTTTATGGTGCAAAGGTGGGGGTGTTCAAGAGTCCAGAATATTTACTGGACTCCTGGTAAAGCACCACAGCCAAAGGCTTCTGCAGGGGACTATTCTGACTCGCAGTACAAGTCTGAGGCTTGGAGTAGTTTGGCTAAGGCTGTATCCAGTGTGCCTGGCATCCCACACACTAGAGAACAGTGTAGGCACCACTTCAATGATCTACAAAAGCACAAGAGGGATACACTCAACCAGTGGTTGATGGAGTTTCAAACTGGTGACATCCCACAGTTGTGTAAGTATGCTAATAAAGAGAATTTTTAATACATAGAAAGCTAAATATAGGCAAGACTGGTATGCTTAATTCTCTTCTGCTCTTCTTTTCACAGCTAATGCCGAAATTGAGTTGAATTGGCAGGCTTATGATGATCATCTGGAGAGACTGAGGGAAACAAGTGGTATGTATGCAGCACAAGAGAAGTATTATTGTAGCTTTAAAAGTCAATGATAGATTTTTTTTGTTTCTATACAGTAGTAGCAAAGTGAGCATGCATATTCTAACTGTAACAGCAAGTATGCATGCTTCATTCTGTAGCACAAACCAAGTTTAGGAGTCAGGTGTAAGACTAGTCAGAAGTTGTGGGTTCAAATGCCACGAGTAGCAACTATACAATACAGCATTTCTTTAATAATATTACATAAATTAAACTCTATACAGGTGGCTTAAATGCCCCGCTGTTAACTGTATTCAGTATACTTGGACCAAACATATGTGCAACATATGCACACTGCAAGGATTGTGTTAAGCAATCCATAATTATAGTTTGTAGTTGTTAGGATGTATACTTAAATATAATATTTACAATAAAATAGTTATATAATTGTGATAGTGCATTGTATGTCACATATGTTGCTACTAATTTTATTTCTTTTTTTCTCTCAACCCAACCCTCATCTCTTTTTTTTATTTTCTATATTATGTGTTGACAAAATGTGTCCATGTCATCCATGTTTAACAAATCACTAAAGGCTTCACAGCACAGCAAAGTAGGCCAACACCAGTGGGTCAGCCTGCCCCTGCTCCAGTGGCTCCTGCACCGATGGCCAGTATATCTGGAACCCAACCTGACAACACGGCCTGTGCCGCCCCCGCACTACCTGCACACTCAGGTAGCACTGCCCCGGTAGCTAGTGCTTTGGTACCCTCCGGGAGTAGTGGCAGAGGTGGGGATTTCATCATCTGCCAGGAGATGCCTGGGTTAGTGCATAGACAGTATACCTTGACCAAGCATATGTGCAATATATGCACATTGCAAGGATTACTTTGAGCAATCTGTAATTATAATTTGTACTTGTTAGGATGTATACTTAAATGTAATAGTTCAGATAAAATAGTTGTATAATTATGATAGTGCATTGTATGTCACATATGATGGTACTAATTTAACCTTTTTTTTTTCTCACTCCAACCCTTATCTCTTTTTTTTTATTTTCTGTTATGTGTCATTAAAATGTGTCCATGTTATCCTTTTGTAACAGATCACTAAATACGTCACACCACAGTGATGTAGGCCAACCCCAGTGGGTCATCCTGCTTCCACTCCACCGGCTCCAGTACATTTGGGACCCAAACTGGCAACACTGCCTCTACTGACCCTGTACTACCTGCACCATCAGGTAGCACTGCTGCAGCCGCTGTTGCTGGGGTACCATCCAGGACTAGTGGCAGGGGTGGGGATTTCATCACCCACCAGGAGATGCAAGGGTTGGTGCATAGGGTTGTACACAGCACCATTGGTGAACGGCTACGCTGATGGAGAGGCTGCTCTCCCTCGTGGCCCATAGGAGAAGACATAAAGCACTGCAGCACCCAGCGGAGTAAGGGCACAGTAATAACAGTCCTATGGGTGAGGACTAGATTCTCACTTGCTGCATGTTTGATGGGCATAAGCTTGCATTGTGCCATCCTTCATCCCAGTCATGGTATTCCCCAACCTTTTGTGTCCCTCACTGCCTCTGTGTCTTGTCTTGTTTGTTTGCATTTGCGTCCTCACCGACCCAGCTTACCTGCCCAAGAAATACCAGTGTCCCTTACCCAACATTCCTGTCTTACTGTAATAAAAAAAACAAATGGGCACCTGTCCCACAAAAAATATCTTCCCATAGATATCTGTCCATTTCACACACGTCTTCTTGACACACTTGATTTGGTCCAATTGGCTATGCAACATGATTGTGTTGTTGTCACCCATCTTTGTGGAGGTGACAGTTCAAATTCAGCTAATATTCTGTATATATTTTCATTTTACACTTTTAAAGAAATGGATAGTTGTGGTTCTTTCCTACCTCCCTCCTACACATTCCTGTGTTTCTTTCCCTTTGTTCTTTCCCCTGTTTGCTCCCCATTTCACCACTTTCCTATCTACCCCATTTAAACACCTATAATCTTTTAAAAAAATAAAATCATGCACAGCAAACATAAGTATCAAAAAAAGCCCTTCACTTTTTGGCCTTTGTGGTTGAGCAGAGTGAATGACTCTTCATTGGTGCAGTTACCTCTGCACAATGCTGCCTAAACATGCTGCGCTATGTCAACACACAGACGCAAACAGTGAATGCAGTATAAAGAATAATTCCATTGCATTACCACTAATTATTTAAAACTGTCACATACACCTGTATTCAAACCCAGTATCACCTGGGCTGAAAAAATCTATCAATACTTTTACATCTGCAGCAGGTGTTTTTCATACATTCAGTACTAACTCTAATAATTTTAGTAATGATCCTCACGTTTGTGCACTGTTTAACTATGAGCAAACAGGGAAAGCATTGGAAATGTATATCTTGCATGCACTAACACATTGCCAACCATCGAGCAAACCAACTGTTTGCCATTGCACTGTGCAAAGTAAATCATAGCATGCATTACTTTTGTTTACTGTCCACTTAGTCTTCTTACCATGAAACTACATGTGAAGCACAAAAAATGAAGGCCCTCACCTATTTGCTATGCAGCCATGTCTTACCTCCCCCCTATGCACTGCAACCCTGGTCTCAGTACTTGTTCACAAATATATCACCTACACTACATAAATTAATAATAAATGTTGTATTACATACCATGCACATCTTTAGAATGACACTACATATTCAGATTTTCAAATACTTGTAATAATGTGAATACCTGTTTGCATGTAGTTTGTAAAGCTGTCTCTTAAGGTTTACCTGAACACTGGAACACAACCACCACATACTACACATTACACACTCATCAATCTGGTAACATGCAGAACATATAATATCTTGACAGTTGAACATTCATACACATCCATTTCTTGCAGGACTGCCAACATCTTCTCTCCAAGAAGCAGTGTTGATGTCATCCACCAGATGTCTTGCAGCTGTGTAAGAGTCAGACTTGTGCTGTGACACTTGATTAAGGTACTGAGTTCTCTAGTCTGTATAGTTAGGTGAGGGTTCTGTTTTCACTGCATTCAACTGAGGTGTGTGTGTGTGTGTGTGTGTGTGTGTGTGTGTGTGTGTGTGTGTGTGTGTGTGTGTGTGTGTGTGTGTGTGTGTGTGTGTGTGTGTGTGTGTGTGTGTCTATCTAGCCAGAAGAGCATAAGTGTGTATCTGACAGTTACCACTCCAAACCAATGGATTTACAGTATTTTGACACTTGCACAAGCCTACACATCCATTTCATACAGGCCTCCCAACATCTTCTCTCCAGCATCCAGTGCTGATGTCATCTACCATAAGTTGTCCTGCAGCCTTGTAAGAGTCAGACCTGTGCCATGGTGCTTGCTTAAAGTATTGAGTTCTCTAATCTGTGTAATTAGATAGGTATGGGTTATCTTCTCACTGCAGTCAGCTGGGGAATGTGTGTGTTTGTGGTCTTGCTTGACATTATAAAGTGCATTTTACACCATGTGGAGCACTGCTATTAGCATTTTCTCATGACCAGACATTTCTGATTTCATCAGCTATAAAGTGTTGTCTGACACTCTCCTAGTCAGACTTGAGCTGTGGTGCTTCCTTAAATACAGAGTTCCCTAGTCAGTGCACTTGGGTAGGTAGGGGTTCTGTTCTCACTGCAGTTAAATAGGGTGTGCGTGTGTTTGTACCCTTGTTTGACATTATAGAGTGAATTTTACACCAGCATGTGGGACACTATTTGCATTTTCTCCTCACCAGACTCTTTTGATGTCATAAAGTGTTGTCTGATCCTCTCCGAGTCAGACTTCAACTGTGGCGCTTGCCTTAAATACAGAGTTATCTATTTAGTGTACTTAGGAAGGGGCTCTGTTCTCACTGCAGTCAATTGTACTTGTGTGTGTGTGTGTTTGTCCCCTTGTTTGACATTGCAGAGTGCATTTTACACCAGCATGTGGGACACTGCTATTAGCATTTTCACCTCATCCTGTACAATACAGATTACAGTGATAGGGATTTCAATCTATCCACATACATCTTGGCATGGTTTATAGGCCCTGTATTTTCTTGGTGAGAAACCCATGTGTTCTCTCTAGCTCCTGCAGGTGTCTGGTGAGTTATATGCAAAAGGGAGCATTATATTGTATTAGTGATCTGATGAGGTTCAAGTACAGTGCTGTTATATAATCCTCAAATCTGAATATGATGGCCTGACTTGAGGTGCACAACGTAACCTTTCTGTACCACTGTGGACACTTGGTGGTCAGAGTTCATATTGCCATCTCTGTGTAATCCCAGGTCTTGCACCACTGGGTTTCAGTATGGGGGAGTGTTGCCAATGCTGTAATTAGCAGGGAATTCCACTTTGCAGAAGGCCAAAATAAAGACACATTTTTGTTTATTTATAGACCATGTGGCTTTGGCACCAGACCTTTGTCTGTGTTAGCCCCCTCCTGTAGTATGTTATCATCATTGGTGGACTTGATTGCAGAAAATAGACAGCTTTCAAGTTGACTGCACATTGAGCAACAACTTAAATCTAGCTCTCCCAGTATGAAAACAGAAACCTAGTAGAGAAAGCCAGTGGACCTGGATTTCTAAGTAAATTTCAGTAACTGGCTAATAAGTGCACTGCCTGGATGCAAGGAAAAAAGAAATGGAGAGGACCTGAAGGAAAATCAACTACAAAAGGTGACAAAAATCTGACTGGGAAAATACTGTAGCTGTTTGGCAAAAAGCTCCAGACATGACTTCCAGTACCCTTGGGGAAAGTATAAAGCAATTGCACACAGACTAAAATAAATTAAATGCTGATGGAGTATGTCAACTCAAACAATAAATGGCTGGAAAAAATGAAAGAAGCTTTAAACGGATACTCAGTTAAGGTGATAAACCTGCAAAACTCAAAGGTCAAAATGAAGAAAAGGCTGGCTGAATACACAAGAAGAGGTGTTTAAAAAAATAATCAAATTAGAGGACAGAGCATGTAGGGAAAACCTGAGAATTTCTACTGTACCTGAGAAATTGGAAGGAACAGACTGTATTGATCCGCGGTAGTGGTGCTGTGGTAGCGTTGTCGCCTCACAGTAAGACGCTGTCCAGTTCAATCCTCAGCTAGAGCGTCTTCTGCGTGGAGACATGCGTGAATGGGCATACCTTCGTTGAAGGTTGTGCATCAGGGCTGGTAAATCGGCACATAAAAATCAACTACCAATCATTAGCGGACCGGAGTTCCGCTGTGACGACCCCTAACCGGGAAAAGCCGAAAGATGCAACAACAAATAAGCAACTGGACTGGTGTTCCACAGAAAGAGTTGTTAATTGAAAGGGTGCATTGTGTGTATGCTCCAAACCTGGTTATGAGAAAACAACCTAGACCTTTAATAGTAAAGATGCAGTCTTACCAGCAGAAGGAGTTGATTCTGACAAAACTGTGCCAGATGGACAAAGTACTAAAAGTGGGAGAGAGTAAAGTCGTTGTGGAAAATGATTACTCATTGTACACCAGAAAGAAGAGGAATAAATGTATTCCATTATTTAGGGAGTATCGAGAAGCAGGTATGAGATTCAAACTGCTGTACCCAGCTATCTTTCTTCCCTGAAGGAACAAAATCATTTTTTGTTGAAGTACATGCTAAGGAAGAAATACAAAAGTTTGTCCAACAAAATGTAAGCTGTGAAACAGAAGGAGATTCTGCTTCTTGTTTCTGTGGTAATAAAGACCACATAGAGACCATGTCAGTGAATCCTTTCCTAGTGTTTCACCAGAAAATGCTTGAGAGAAGGAAAAAAGCACAGGCGTTGACTAGAAGAATCAAGGGTGCACTGGAAATGACGCAGTGACAGGATTAAGGAGATGGAGATAAACAGGAATAGAACAAGAAAATCTGGAAATATTGGACTTTCTTGGACTTTGTTAAACTTGTAGGGGACTCTAAAGCATATGCCGTACTTCATGTCATTAATGTTTGGAAAATAAAATCAGTAACTTGGAAATTAATGAATGTGGGATTACAAAGCAATAATAATAATTATGAACCAGGACAGAACAAGAAAAACTGGAAATATTGGACTTTTTTGGACTTTGTTAAACTTATAGGGGACTCTAAAGCATATGCTCTACTTCATGTCATTAATGTTTGGACAAATAATCAGGGGCGGGGAAGAGGAGGGAGAAAGTTACCTGTAAGTAAAACAATTTTTTTTCTTAATACTACAATTTAAGTGATGCATGGTTTTCTCTGTGTGTTATAACTTATTTTTTTCAGTTATTTTTAAGTGTAATTGGGACACTAATGTAAATTGGTGCTCCTTTTTTTCATTCTCCCTTCTTTCACTTTCTCCTTGTTCAGATTTAAGAAATTGTAGGCACTGTAATATAAAAACAAGATCTGGTTAAAAGAGCATGACAAAAGAAAAATCTGTGTGCTTTTTTCTCATTCTGGCATAGGAAAATGACTCAGTTAAGTCCATTCGCTTTATATACTAACAAGTTTTAAGAGAAAGCAAGTAAATGAAAAAGAATATTGAATATTATAACACTTTTTTCTAGTAAACAGTTTTGTATCTGGTTCTCATGTTTCTAGCAGACAATCTGATAAAGAGAAGTGGCTTGGAGGAAATGTTTTCTGAAAGCATGCAAATGTTTCCCAGCTGACAGAGATATAAAGATAAGGCACAGTGAGACAGAAGTTAATAGAATCACAGGCTCTACTATGCGTCTTAGGATGGGTAATCTTTCTTTTAGTTTAGCTTGAGTCTGTATCTGTGGCTGCCAGTTTGGAACATTTGTTCCTATTAGGAGGGTAAAACTTCAATAATTGAAGATGCACATAGTTTGTTTTGCGTTATTATTAAGTTACTAGGTTTTAGGGAGGTATCGGATGTGTGTATGTGTTTTTGTGTGACACCCGTGCACTGGCCCAGTAATCAAGGAGCCTCAATCCTCACCACTAACACCAGTGATGGGCATGCAAATTGGGAGGATAACAAGTACACACACAGTAAAGTACACTTTCCCTTAAGATTACACAGAGATCACAGTCAGTTTGGGGTTGGTTTCTCTCTTTCTCTCCAGATCACCAGTAAGACTCACCACTGGCACAGCTATATAGTGGAGTCCTTAGCCAGGGTTCCAAGCCAAGTCCTCCCAGCACTCCTTCTGTTGAACCAGTGCTTTGTGTCCCTGCCTAAGTAGCTGACACACATACACACACACACACACACACACACACACACACACACACACACACACACACACACACACACACTTTGAGATATGATTTATGTACAAACACATGGACACTCCTGGGGAAGGCTGGCACAGGTTCACTAGGTATGCCCCTTCTGCCCAGGCTATAAGGTAGTAATCCACTGCCACCAGAACCCCTACTTATCAGCTACTATAAGGTCCTTCCCAAAGGGTGACCAGTTTAGCTGTGTAATAATACTGTTATCCAATTAGTAAGCATGACCAAAACGTTTAAGGCTAGTGGAGTGGCTTACTACAGTATCGCTAAATACATGCAAGTACTCTAGAGCTTAAATTATCTCTATACAAAACAGCCACAGTTGAAAGGTTTAAAAATATTTAATAATAAATAATAAAAACACAAGACAAATCTTCTCAATTCAACACAGTGTTAGTCAAGAGTTCAGAGATCACAGAAAATGCTTAAAATAATACTGTAGAATAGTGTGTGACATAAATATAGAAAACAGCTAGTCTAATTTTACTACTTTCTGTCTATTTCTAAGAGAAATGCTAAGGTCTAAGATCCTACAGAGCAAAGCAAGTGCTGGCGTTGTTGTCAGTTCTGAAGACAAATGCAAAAATGCTGTCTCTTTCTCTCTGAGATCTCTTAAATTGATAATACATCACTGCTGACTCATTTTGGATTACATCATTCTTGACACTTCTCTAGTTCCCAGGCTAACAGAAACTCAGAGTTTAACATATCTTTGTAATCTTGCACCTGCAGAAAGCCACAGCAATAAAAGACATTATATATGTAAAACCTTGAAATTAACTCTGGCCACAAAACAATAGAAGGAATTCCTTCATCCAGACATCCTCTCTCCAAGGTTTGCAATCAAACAGTCATAAAATGCTTTACTTTATCAGTTTTCTTCCAGCAGGGTGCACTGTTGTTACATTTTTGAAGTTCAGAATGTATAACACAATTTTTCTTACATTTAGTTTTCTTACATTTGTAAAACAGCCTGTGGATTATATTAATATTTACAATGACATACAATTATCTACAAAAATCTATCTAGCTGGGCTGGCAGCCTTTCATTTTTTTTCACATTTTGTTTGAGGGTTTTCAATAAAACAAAAAAGCTCTGCAATATGTGATATAGGTTCAGATGGCGATGACAAGAAACAATTGTATAAAAGATTAACCTGCCAAACAGTGCATGCATGTAACACAAAAGCTGGAACTAGACATTTAACAAAAAAGCTGTTATACATAAAGGTGGAAACAGTAATCCTTCGAGAATATGATTTTTTCTATGTCTTTAAATGTTAATGGTCTCACAGATAAATACAGAAAACAAAGAGTAGTGATCTATATTAAAAATGTGGAGTGAATATAGCTATGCAACAGGAGACACACTTGGAAAGACCTGAACATGTGAATTTGATAAAGAAAGGTTTTCAGGGTGATTATTCAGCAGAATACCTGTGGCAAAGGAAGAGAGGAGTATTTGTATTAATTGCAGGGGGAGCTCCTATAGTAATAGAAGAGGATAAAAAAGACAGTAATGGTAGATTTGTAGTACTAAGGTGCTACTGGCAAAGGATAAGGATTACACTGGCATGTATTTATATTGCACCAGAAACTGCTATAATGGAGCTTACGAAAATTCTTGGAGAAATAATCAGCTTTCAGCAAGGAATATTACTTATTGGTGGGGACTAGAATTTGATTTGCAACAGTGAAGATGTGTTAAGGGGCCAAGAAGGGAAACTATAACAAAGGAGGGTAGATTTTTAAAGAACTTTATGAAAATATTTGGCATGGAAGATGTAAATTCAGTACTAGGAGTTTGTAGTGAATTTACTTATTATTCCCTAAGATACAAAAACTGGGCTAGGCTAGACAGAATTTACATTTCACAGGAACATTTGCATTTAATTGAAGATTTTGATACGCACCCAATAACTATTTCAGATCATGCGCCAATAATAACTAAACTAAAAACACAGGAAAATGAAATTAAAATGAGACATTTGCAGTTTCCTACCTATCTGTTGAAAAGAGAGGAATTTAAGGAATGGAAGGTGGAAATTATTCAGGAGCAATTAGAGAAGATAGAAATTTCTTCTGAAAATGTAGTTAGGGAGTGGGATACAATTAAAGTGGAATTTAAAAATAAGGTGGAAATAAAAGAAAGGAAGATATGGTTAAGAAGTAACAAGAATTATGTAGACGGACTGGCAAATATTGAAGTATTGCAAAATAGGATGAGTCCCACAGAACAAGAAGAGGGGCACAACTGCAGAATGCTAAACAGAAAATAAGGGATTACTTTGATAATATGCATGACTTTAGAAAGATTGTTATTAAGCAACTGTTTTTTTGATGATAACTCTAGAGCACACAACTTTTAGCACAACGTCTCAGGCAACAGAAAGTAGAAAAGACTGTCACCAACCTTAGGCAGCTGATAATGGGATCCTGTAGAAATATTAGAAATATTTTGGAAATTCTATGAAGGTCTGTATAAAGTAGAGAAATATGGAAGGCAAGAAATGGTATAAATGGAAATGGTTATGTAAGAATTAAATATGCAAAGGTTAGAGGTAGAAGAGGCTCAATTACTAACAGGATAGGAGGAGACGAGATAAAAATGGTGATGTATAAGCAATCTACAGGAAAGTCCCCAGGAATGGATGGTATCCCTGTGGAAGTTTGAAAGCTAATAGGAAAAAATGATAAAGGTCTAGAAGGTTTTGTTTAACAGTATTGTAAGAGGAGGAGAAGTACCAACATCCTAGAAGAAAGCGGTAGAAGCTGTAACACCTAAAGAGGGTAAAGATCCATCAGCTCTTGCTTCATACAGGCCCATTTCAATACTAAATCATAATTATAAAGTGTTTATGTCTATAATTGTTAAAAGAAAGGCAAAAGTAATGCCAAAATTGATAGATATACATCAGTGTGGTTTTGTGGAGGGGAGGCAAACATTTGACAACATTAACAAAACAGTGATTATCCAGAGGGAAGCAGTATGTAAGAAAATACCACTGTTGTTGGTGGGTCTTGATGCAGAGACAGCATTTGACAGAGTAAGCTGGGACTTTAGGAGCAGAGCAGTAGAAGCGTTTGCATTCCCTGATAACATTATATGGTCGATTAGGAGGATATGTGAGGGATTAGAGGTGAAAATTAAAGTGGGTGGGGTCCTCTGTGATAAAATCTGCTTGAGCAGAGGAACCAAGCAGGGGTGTCCTCTCTCCCCTTTCTTATTTGCATTATATTTAGAACCATTTATAAAGAAAATAAGGGACTCAGAAATTCAAGGATATAATAGGTATGATAATCAAGACAAGCTGGCTCTGTTTGCAGATGACATTATACAGTGGATATAAAAAAGTTCACACACCCCTGCTAAAATGCCAGGTTTTTGTGATATAAAAAAATGAGACCACAATAAATCATTTCAAAACTTTTCCCACCTTAATATGACCTGTAACCTGTACAATTCAATTGAAAAACAATCAAATCTGTTAGGGGAAAAGATATAAAAAATAAAAAACGTACAATAAGCTGGTTGCACACCCTTAAACTGATGTGTAATAATAATAATATAACTGTATTATACTTGACAAAACCAGAAAGGGACATTACAGTGCTGTGAAACATACTGACACAATTTCAAACCTTTCAGGGATACAAAATTAATGAAGCTAAAACAAAAGCAATAGCGGTAAATCATGTACCCACATACAAATTAGTTCAGCTATAGCCATGCTGATGGGAACATGCCAAAATTAAGTATTTAGGAGTGTGGATTAAAAATTATATCCGTGTGGCAGCTAAGGCTATGTGGGAAGAGACTAAACAAAACATAATATGAAAACTGAGAAAATATACTCTGTTATATGGATATCGATAGTAAGATACAAGCAGTTAAAATGTTTAGTCCCTTTAGTCTTATACACAGGTGAAGCATATTTTTATCAACCAGAGGAGAAGTTGTGGATAGCAATTAATAAAGAGCTGAAGGATTTTATCTGGGAGGGAAAGATAGCAAAAGTCAAGTTGGATAAGCTTATTTTTCCAATAGACCAGGGCAGGTTGAGATTACCAGAGTTGAAGGGGTGTTTCAGAGCAACACAGTTAAGGCTTCTATACATAGCACAAGCAGAAAGCTATAATTCAAAATGAAAATAGATGATGATGAAACAGAGGGAAGCTCAAGAAACAAGGAAAACTGGGATTTTGGATGCAGACCTTTAAGGAGAAAAACAATAATCATACAGAATATTATATTCATACAGTAGCAGTAAGTATTCTAAGAACTAAGGCAACACGGGAATGGAGAAAAGAGATACAGTTGATAGGGATGACTGCAGTAAGGGAGACAGACAATAGGCAAGAGTAGGTTGGAATATATTGGAGAAAAGTGGCAAAGGAACCAAGGTATTGAGAGCAAATAACTAGAGAGGGAAAGGTAAAAGAATGGGAAGAGGCCAAAAACGTATTTGGACTGCTGGATAAAGATTGCCTTCCTTATCAAGGATTGATATCAGAGTATAAGCAAAGAAAAAGTGATTTGGGGGTCCTAAACAAAATACCAGCACTGACAGAATTTTCAGTAGAATCTAGAACAGAAGTTGCCATTAAGAAATGAATAATTAGTAGAGCATATAAAATAATGCATAATACCTATAAGAATCAGTCAGAGGAGGTTAGGAAGGATTGAGAAGAGAGATTGGATAAGCAATTCACAAATAAACAATGGAAGGATATACGTATGTCTCCCAAATATGCAACAAAGTCTAGAAGATATACGAAATTTGATTGGAAGTGTTTACATAGATATTTTTATACCCCAAGCAGACTCCAGAGCATTTTTTCTCAGGTAAACCGCAAATGTTGGAGATGTGATGGGAAAGAAAGGTAACTGGAAACTTATTTAATAAGTTGTCAAACTTTAATGATTCCCTGCAGACTGCTGTGTTGGAGATGCTGGGTAGCAAATTGGAGTAACTAGAGAAATTTTTTTTTTTGAGCTATGATACAGAATCAGAATTGCATAGACATAGTAAGCCTTGCTGAGTCTAATTATGATGGCTGCCAAAAAAAGTAATTACTGAAAAATGGAAATCAAAGTCTAAACCAACTTTAATAGAAGTAGTGAAGATAGTAATAGAGGTACAACTGGAACTGGGATCTTTAGAAAAGCCTATGAGCAAATTACATAAGAAAAAATGGAAAATGTGGGATCGATACATGCAGAGGAGGAACAAGGTTTAAAAGAAGGCAGGATTTAAATGAGCTATGTAATGGTTGACTGACAATGACTGGATTTATTAAAAGTGATGTATAGTGTTTGTAGCTACAGTTGTGAAAACGCAGGTTGTAATACATAAGGTCTGCAACTGAGATTGTGTCGCTATGGTTTATTTTCATTTATATAAATGTCAGATTGCCTGTGTCATATATGATAATTTAATAAAGATGTTTCTTGTTTAAAAAAAAATGATTGCACCCAATATGCAAGAATCAGCAAACTTGGTAATCCAAAGGGCGTATATTTTACCCTGGACTGTCAAGAAATATATTCCAAACAGGAAAGGGCCAAGCACAGATCCCTGTTACACAGCAATGGTGACAGCTCTACTGGTAGAGGTTGATTCGCCAACTTTCACAATATGTGTTCTGTTGGTGAGCCAACTGGTTAACCATCTAGTGATGTAAGGGTTAATCCCTAGCTGGGAGAGTTTCTCAGTGATACCTGACTGAGGGATTGTGTCAAAACCCTAGGCAAGATCAAGATAGGCAGTATGCACTGTCTTACCTTCATCCAGGCTTATCACACAGAATCAGTTGGCTATGACAACATCACAAATCATCTATAGCATGACTCAGAACATACACCTTCCTGACACAGTTGAATACACAATTCAACACACTTTCCACATGAACTATGTTCCAGTAGAAGGGTATACATAAACATGCATCCAGCTGAGCTGGGGAGGCATCTGAGTTGAGTGAGGGGCAGCACCTGATACATGCATGTACAGACAACATCATAACTCTCTTCATCTGTGAGGTATACCAACAAGTCTTCATGGCCCTTTTCTAAATGGACACTAGTAATATCCTAGCTGTGTGCAACAGCCCTGTGTGAGTTGTTAATGCTACATCCATTTCTGTTACATCTGTTAGATGTCCTCAAAGAGGTCATCGAGGGTATGCATGATGACAACACTATCATCCTGTGGAAGTTAACCAGGCCAAGGCATTTGACACAAATCCATTCGCCCAACACTGTCAGATGTTGCCATAAACACCTGTATCAAGAAGTGGGTAGACCAGTGGATTGCATACATGACATCTAAATATGTTGAAATGTGTGAAGCGACCTATATATCAGTTTCATTGATCAGATCTGTACCTCAGGGCTGTGTGCTAGGCCCTTTCTTGTCCATTATTTAAGTCCCAGACGTCACAAATGACATACACATCCTGTGTCCAAACAGCTGTTTGAAGGAGTACAGATTGTGGACAATCATTGATTCCAACTGTAATATTAATATAATACAGACATTATCAACTCACACCAAAGATTGCTGCCACAGCCATGACAACACATGAGATGAAACAAAAACATGGGGGGGATTTGTTACATTATGAAAACAAATACTCAAACCCAAGGATAATGTAGACATCACATCCTATAAGCAGACCAATGAGTATGTGACCTGTGTCCTTGGGTAGATGGTATGTGGAACATCCACCAGCATGTGACCACAGTGCTGACTACTGCCTTGTATGTAACACATGTGAAGGACATCCACATCAGAGGCCATAATACCTCCATAGTTCACAGCCTTCATCACACCAATAACTGAGTACAATGCACCCTTCTTCATGTACCTTCCCTACACATCTTCCAATGATGTGTAGCTGAAGTGTAACATCTTTGTTACAGTGAGCTGTCACACATCTTATTGGCCATACTTAGGTGTTCTTTTTGTCGCAAAAGCATTACTTGTGCAGAACACCCATCAAGGTATTACACCAGATGCATATGTAATACGTGTTCTGGTGATGCACACAGTACATACATAGATATTTGACAACATTGATGGCATGGGTTACAACGTCAAAGTCAAAAGTTAAAGTAAACTTTATTGTTGATCAGATATACACAGCAATGCAAGCTGAACAAAATTACATTGCTTTGGTCCTCGTGGAAGACATAAAAATGAACACATAGTTTGAATGACAGTAAGAATAATGCACATACAGTCATAATTCAAATGTTAATAACACAATAAATTACCACAATTGGACAGGAAGACATTAGACAGTATTATGCTGGAAGGTATTGCAAGACTATGACTTCACGTTGTGATTGCTTAGAATATTGCACTGCATCAGTTGTAGTATGATATATTCTGATGTTCATATTGCACATGTATGGAGTGGTGACTCACTCCTAACTTTTGCACTTTCAGGAAGTAATAGCGTAAGAAATAGCATAAGAAATCAGGCTAACTGTAGCAGTTATTGAAACAATTTGCTAGAGTGATTACTATAGCTGACACTTCATAGCAAGTGGCAAATTGATGTAATTATTCACTGTCATGCCTGGCATTCATGTTCAGCAGCCTTATGGATAGAGGGAAGAAGCTCCTGCTCAGTCTAGATGTCTTGCAGTGTAAGCTGCGATACCGCCTGCCTGAGGAAAGGCGGAAGTACATGCCATGGGCAGGGTGAGTAGAATTTTTGCTTATCTTCCCAGCCCTTCCCACACACTACATCTTGTGCAGATCATCCATTGATGGGAGCAAGGTACATTTGTGACAGTCTGGATTGTGCCATATCTATCTGCCATACACACCAGTCAGCTAACCTATAGTGATCCTAATGTCACATACAGGTATAGCAGTGTTCCTCCTAACACCTCCAGTTGATGTTACAGTGTCAGGATGGTGTGCTTGATTATGTTCATAGATTGCCGACATGCCATAATGGTTGCACAAATGTGTTTGTGCAGAACTGTCTGTGATCACTCAGAATCACATATGTTGTGTCAGAGATATTCGATTACTGGTGGTATTTTCTGATATTGTCCATGATTTTGCATACTAGTTTTACCATTGCCCATGAACCTGTAACTGTGTCCCACTTGTTTTGAGATCTCTGCAACATTACACTGATAGTCAGGCAAATCAGTTTGCATGGCTTCACAGTATGCACCCAACCCCAGTTGTATATAACATCCCTTATAGATGCCCTCTGAATTGTTCATGTCAGGATGCTTATCTCACAAGGACATCTTCTCCATTGTTATACCAGCTTGTGTGACAGTCACATAATATACATTTTCAATGTGCAGTCCATACTGTACCATACTGATATGGGATTAATGTTCCTGCTATAATTGTCTTCCATTGACATGCCCTCATCTGCTGTACATTAGGATGTTTCACCTGTCCTCTTTCCCTATGTTCATTCCTACAATTCGTCAGTGTGTCATCATTCAATATACACACTTCCCTTGACTGCTTATTTTGAATGGCAGTCCATGTACCCTTACAGATCATTTACACGACTTTTGTACAAAATTCCTGGTATGGGATTTCACAGTACTCTGCACTGTAAACACTGTCCTGTACTGTGTTTGGACAATATACATTATTATATGTTAAACCCTGGTAATCATTGTGGCCTTTTGCGAAATCCCTCCAACCAAGTTTGCTCTATTGTAAACATGTTCGCTATCCATGTTGCTGTATACAGCAACATGTTCACTATCCATGTTGCTGTATACAGTTTCCTGGCCAGCAACACTGTTGCCAGCCACAAAACTTCATTTTTTTACATTTAACCATGGTGCATGTCATGAATATGTAATTAGCATTGCTGCTCACCGTGTAAACATGTAAACTCCATGTAGACTTTGCATAAAGACTACACAGAGTTTATTGAATTGCAGGGTTAGTCTAACAGACTGTTCGCAGATATGGAACAGATTACTGATGCCAATATTTTGTACAATATGCTGATTTACTCACTTGGCTAATATGTTTGCAGGTAGAATATCACATAAAAATATCTCCTGAACCAGCTTCAGTATTTCGTCTTCCTAGAAGAGTACCAGAAGTCCTGAAAGAAAACTACAGTAGGAATTAAAGGCATTCAAAATATCTATGTTATTGATAAATGACAGGCCTATATGTAAACAGAGTGGTTACTGTGTTGAAGGAAGACAATTTTAAAATTAGCCTAGACCTCCAAGAACTGAAAAGAATAATAGAAATGTAGCATTATTCTTTACTGTCATTTGAAGTAATGTTATGAATTATGTTCACTGCCATATCTTTCTCTATACTGGATGAGTAAATAAAGATTCTGGCCAATTAAGCTAAATGAGTCCAACACAAAGCTCTGTGCTTTCACCCAGTAGGAAGGTACAGGTGTCTTTAATTACCTTTGGTATAACATCTGCACTAGAAGTATTACAGAGAGCTATAGGTAGAACTGTAAAAGGATGAGATGGCAAAGATAATGTAGTTGATACCCTATTGGTATGATGAGAACCTAAAAAAGGGCATAGTGCCTTCAGATTAATCAATTGTTTGACAAAGTAAGGCTACATAATTTGAAACTGAGCAAGGATAAGTGTCAGATATGTATGACCAGTGTTAATGCAAGGACCATATTTCTGATGTTTGAAGGTCTGAAACCAGATGTATTAAACATGAAGGTTGTAGTTCATAGGTTCATAGATAGGTACTAGGCTATCTGCCCGAGGGCATTTATAAGCCTAGCCAGAATGTGTTGGCTTTCGCCACTCCCTTAGATTAGTTCCCTGTGCCTCTGTCCAGCAGAGCCATTGAAGTGATCCCCGGGGTAAACTTTCTGTTCTCATCCTCTCGTCAAGATTTCTTTTGAAGAGCATTAGCGAGGAGCTCTACCTAATGTAGATTGGAATCTTGTTCCAAAGCATGGGAAGACTCCAGGACAGGAGAATCTATCCTCCAGCACATCCTATTTATTGTTGTGGTGAGTTTTAGATCCCTAGAGCGTGTGGCTCGAGGGGATAAGGTTTTCTTTAGGTGGAGCATGTCGATCAATTCTGGGTTGGACATGGTCTTGTATGTCAGGCAGAGATCTCTTCTGAGTAGGCAGTATGCAACCGAGTACAGCTGGAGTTTCTTCAGTCGAGCTGCATAGGGCATCTGTTTGAGGCCAGTGATACTCTTGGTGAGATACTTCTGTGGTCTTTCCAGCTGTTGTAGGTGTCTTGTAAGGTACATCCCAAATGGGGCATTGTACTCTATGATGGGTCTGATGTGTGATGAGTAGAGGGGCACAATGACCTCTTTTGATCTGGATGTGAACCCTTTTGTGATTAGGTGGGCCACATAGAAGGATTTTCTAACCACTTTGGCAATGTGATTATCAAAGGTGAGATTACTATCTACTTGGGTCCCCAGATCCCTTATTACATCTTCCGTATTTAGGGGACTACCACCTATGTGGTAGTTTGTGGGTACTTTGTTTTTTTCCAAAGGGGATTTTTTCCCTTTTAAAGTACAAATGCAGAAACCAGATAAACAAATTAGATTTATGAGAATGGTGTAATATATATCTAAGTTCATACTGAACATGTCAGCTATTATTATGTCTGTAAGAAAGTTGCTAGAATGTAGTGTTGAATGGATTTTGTCACTTGAACAGGATAAAAGTTTTGAGTTAATGAAAAAGCTAATAACAGAACACCTTGCTGTTTAGAACTGTTATGATGTGTTTAAATAAGTTTTTTCTTCAGGTTGATAGATGCTAGCCATCTTCAAGAGCTCTTAAGATGCCAAAAGAAGATATCCAAAAACAGAAGAAAACAGCAGCTGTTGTTTGCAGATATCAAACATTCTAGGTTTATATGGATGCAGTGCACTCTATCAAAGCCACATTTTGTTGACATATCTCTGCTGCCTGAAGTTATCATAAGTATTATTTTTTCAAGTACAGTATTCAACAAAAAATCAGCATCAAATATTGCATTTCTGCAGGGAACGTGTTGTAATCTTAATAAGTTGTTGGGTATGTTAATGCTGAAACTTTCTGATATATGAAAAGTATTGTTGTTGAGGTGAGAGTGTAATGTGCTAGGATTTGCAGGTTATGGTTAGAGTGAAATCTAAGGAAGGGATAGATTTTCTCTTGTGCTTGTTTATTGTGGTTTATGTGATGTGTGCATGTCTTGTTTATAAATAATGTTAGGGAAAGGGTTTTCAGTAAGTTTATTTTTTGGGCTGGGATTAGGGGCTTGGGCAGGGCTATGTTTGCAGACGAGTAAGGCGGTTCAGGGGGTGCTGCCCATACTAATGTGTGTGAACTCCCCTAACCCTACTCTTGCCTCTAACCTCCACAACTCTACCCATTATCTTACTAAATAACTGCCCTTAACTGTGCCACTATAAAGAAAAACAATGTCTGAAAGATGGTGTTAGTTTTTTTTAACCAACAGCAAAAGAAGATTGTTTTTCTTTTGTGATTTGGTTTAGTTTTTCTTTTGATCAAATGTACTGCCAATGTGCAGAAATTGATGTAGTGTACATTGATATCTCTGCATGTTGACAACTAATAGTATACTTATATAAATATTAAGCAAATATATAAGATTACATATATCTGTATTCATAAATATATATAAAACATGTATAAATAGAAACCTCAAATAAACACAAACACACACACACACACACACACACACACACACAGCTGTACTGAATTTAATTGAAAGATCCAAATGTTGGCATTCTAAATGTTGATGAAGTAAATGTTGACACCCTACTATGCATGCTGGGAGCAATAACCTAAACCATAAAAGAAAAAAGAAAAAAAAAACATTGCTTTGTGCACTGCCACACCCCCTTGCTAACTATATATACTAACTTAGAGATCACACAATATCAGAGAAATGGCATATCCCCAACCCAGGATATTGTGAGATCTTGCACACCTATTGACCATCTGCTTACTCGACCAAATTTGTTCGACTCAACAGATGTCAACCAGATATAGTAATACAAAATTCATTGCTCTCATATATACACACACATGCATACAAAAACACAGACATATGATTTTTAATAAACTGTATGAAGCTCCTTAAAGAAGGTAGATGATTTTACTAAGTTTACAGAAATATGGCTTGACTCTTCAGTATAAACTAGATGAAACAGATGCACATTATAGAGTTATTAAGCAGAGGTGCCAAAATGGTTGTGTAAAGTGAGTGGAGTTCAGGGGGAAGAAGTTGGGAGGACTAAGATGTGGGAGGAGGTCAGAAAGGAGTTTGGTGTTGAGAAGGTTGGTCACCAATTGATAGCATTCAACAAGTAGTAGAGTCTTAGATGAAGATGGTTAAGAATGACAGTAAGTGGGATGGGGACAGGTACAAAAGTAAGAATTTCCATGGGGAAGAAAGGTTAGGGTGTGTTTACTGGGCCTTAAGGAGGATAGGAAGCATGGTACAGGCTGGAAAGCAGCTGGAAAAAGTGATGAAAATGCAATGCGGGAATGTAGGAATAACAGATACTGAAAGTGGTTAGAGCCTCAGAGGAGTAGGGCTGATGGCTTAGCAGCAGATGTATTTGATACATTGACAGTATAACACACCAGTCAGGTAAAAAATTAGGGTTTCCAGCAGGACAAGTGCTGGTGATATCAAGACCAAGGGGCAAGAGGATTTCATATGGGGTGCTAATGTAGAGTAATTAAAAAACTGTGGGGGAGGGAGCTGATAACAGTGGGGAGAGTGCAAGTGAGAACAGATTAAAGAAGGATTGCAGAATATGGTTATTTTTGGTAGAGTGCAGATAGTAGGACTGGTCCAGAAAGCAGGGTGAGTGAAGTTAAAGACTGTAAAAGACTAGCAGTTATGATAGTGTGACCTGCTGTAGGAAAGTGATAAAGGGGATTAAAGAGCAGGGAAACTATATAGAGAGTCAGAGAATGTAGTTGAGATTTGTGTAAACAGAAGTTGTGAGAGGCAGGG